>NW_027330593.1:0-100000 GCF_022965805.1 Primulina eburnea
TTTAGGGAAAAGTTGGATGATATTTGAGGAAAGTAAGAATTAATTTTACAATTTTAAGAAATTTGAGAACTTATTTAGTAGTAAGTGAGAATTGAACGGTTTAAATGGTAGGAATTTTCGGTTATTTAGGCTCGAAGGAAATATAGAATATTTAGATATTTGGATTATAATTTTATAATGAATGGTAACCAAGGACATTGTAGGATGAATCAATCTTAGGCATGAAAATGTAAGCGTTAGTGAAATAATGTTGTGGCAAATTAAGAATTTAAAGTGACGACGATTTAAGGAAAATTTGATCGATTAGTTAAGTTATAAGGATAAACATTGAGTTAGTAAATTTTTGGGAACATAAGTTTGATGTGTCACAAGTTGTAGTCATGATCTTAACAGTTAAGATTATACCTTGTGAGAATTTAAAATTTTTAAGAAAATTGGGAACGATGATGGTTAGTTTAATTGGTAGACGCACGTAAGAGGTGAGGTAGACACCTTGTCTTGAGAAATTTTGGAAGTCATTAACAAACTTGGGGCTAAGCGGATATGTGTATTGGAATTTATCCAAATCTATTTCGATTAGGTAAGTTTGAATTTCAAATTTATGAGATATTGGTTCAGACGGAAATTTTTGGGTGAAACAAAAAACAAAATGGAATTAGTTGCGTTCAACATAAGTTATCAATGAATGAATATTAAGATTTTTATCGACTAAGAAATCAAAATTTTTTATATGAGAATTCTAGAATTCTATGGGTTATAAGTGAAGTTGATTTATTAGAGTTAGTCCATCATTAACAGGGGATAAATTATTAAGTTTATATGCTAGTAAGCATTAAGGATACATAAGAATGCGACACTTGTTCCAATGAGGAAGTTCAGAGTCCTAGTCCTCAACTAGATTGTAATTGGGAAGATGATAGTTTGAGCAGGTAATTGATGCTAGAAGGGTTTTATTATTAAGGTAATAGGTCGATGTTATATAATTGAGCTCTTATGGATTAACGTTATTCGAGGTTTAAGATTTACAACCATTTCACATCAGGGATGCACTTGTAAATAATAAGTTACGTAAGTTTGGTGTCGTAAGATAAATATTCGGTTCAAAGATTCTAGGCTAATACTACTCTGAGAATGAAATAAGGTTTAACCTTTAAGCGTCCTACTGAGAATAGAAGTCGATCAGTAAATTTTGGTACAAAGGTTTCTTAAGTAGAACTGCATAAATGCTATTATAATAGGTCGATGAATATTACGAGTATAGTATAAGAAAGTAAGGTGCGATAAGTTTGGACATCTATTTCTAGAAGGAGGAATGGTGAGATATGTAATGCCCGGAAATTTAATCCTAATAATCTCTAATTATTGAATTATAATTTGATATGATTATGAGAGGATTAATCGGGACACGAAATACGAATACGTGTGGAAATGTATGTGCGAGGACAGTAGCATCGGCGCACATGCGCGACAGAACACGCGCACATGCGCCAAGCAGACAGTAGGCCTCGCGCATATGCGCGGCGTGTATCCGCGCATTTGCGCGACGCAACCCGAGAGTTGTGAAGAAATCCTCGCGCATATGCGCGGAAGAGTGTCGCGCATATGCACGAGTCCCCGTGAAGCTACGCGCCGAGACAGAATGTCTCGCGCATATGCGCGGAAGGTGGTCGCGCATATGCGCGAGACGTGTTGCATGGAGAATCGGCCATTTGCTTTACATGCGTGCAGGTGTATATATATATATATATATATACAAACGTATGAAATCATTCAGAAAAACGAAAATTCCCGGGAAAAATTTGATCCTAAATATTTGAATTCGATTCGCGAGAAATCCGTCCGTCTGAATTGTAATCCGACTTCGGTACCAAGTTCCTAGCAACGTAGACTACAACTTGACGTAAGTTTTACTACGTTTTGACATGCTTTGAAATTATGATGTTGTCACAATTGAATGGAATTCATATATGATGTTCTTGACATATTAGACATCGTAGAACCGAAGTCAGATTGAGAAACGGACTGATTATGGAATTGTTATGAATTTTTAGGGTATATTGATTTATACCGGACAGATTTGAATTGTGATTGAATTACATATTGTAATAGATATGAGTTATGATTTGTAATTGATGTCTGTTGATTTGGTATTGACGGGGAGATTGAAATTGTACCAGTTATGCCGGTGATTTTGAATTAAATCCAGATTAATCAGATTGTTAGTAATTCGAAATGTATATTGATATGAGATTATTGGTATTGCCATTGTCAGATTGAGGGATTGACAGAGTTTGGATTCCAGACCGAAACTGCAACGAAAGGTATAAGTCAATGTGTATTGGGACATCGACTCAAGTAGGATGTACTTGAGTTTCCCTAAATCACATACTTATTATTTGTTTATCATTGTATTTAATGATTTGATTTAAATGCTTGTTCTATGGAGTCATAGGAGCATGCATTAGACGAGTAATCTTGTGATAGAAGTACCTGATAGTGGCAGGTAACCACGGGTACATTGCACGATGTCACAAGATATGGCGATAGACCATAGTCTATGACGGATGCGTCTGGACACTGGATGTTTGGTTATATCGACTTGGATAGAACTGGAGTCTTTTCTATTACTGTTTGTCGATATAGGAATGCCACATCTGGACACCGGGATCCCTAGGCTAGGATTGAGTCTAGTCTGAATCGTGGAGTCACGAGCATTGTCGACAGATTGATATTGTTTACATTTATGATTTTGATATGTATTACGGTTATTTGTTTCATTCTTTGTATTGAACATATGACTGCATGTTCTTTGATTTATACTGGGATGTATTCTCACCGGAGTTATCCGGCTGTTGTCTTGTTTGTATGTGTACTTGACAACAGGTGGGACAGGTTCAGGGTCCAGGAGATGAGGAGAGATCGTGATTAGAGTGGAGGCTCCGGACTTGGATTGTATATAGGGTTTGAACACTTGATAGTAGTTGTTGAACCTTAGTTTGTACTGATTTGTAGACGGTACAGGACTTGTACTTTACTATATACTGAGTTGTATCTTAGTTTGATTTCACTACGTTCCGCATTTTTAAAAAAAAATTTAGACCCTGTTTTATAACTGATTAATTAGTCCCAATGACGATTATGATTATGATTAGCGTCCGGGTCCCCACAACAGGTGGTATCAGAGCGATAGATCCTTGAGATTGAGAGAGGAGCTAGTGAGCGGGGTAGAATGTGTTTTCTTTCCTGCTTTTGATTGCTAGCATGATTTACTGCTTTATAATACATGTTTATCTGTTTATCTGATTTGATTTGAAAACATGTGTTATTGAATATGAATTGGAGCTAATTCTGGATCAGCAGTAAGATGATCGGAAGAGGATTGAAACCGGATTTTGTTTTGGATTGCTAACCCTTTTGAGTTTCAGATATGCCTCCGAGAAGAGTACCGGAACAGGGTAGTACATCGAACCCTCCCATGGACGTTACAGCCACTCCAATGGAGACACTGTTAAAAAGATTTCAGTCTTTCCATCCACCTACTTTGAAAGGAACCGAAAATTCAGTGGATTGTGAAAGTTGGCTGGATGATATCGAGATGATGTTTGATTCATTGGAATATACTGACGAGAAGAGGGTGAAACTGATAGGACACCAATTGCATGACATTGCCAAGAACTGGTGGATCAACACAAAGAGGGCATTGGAACACCGAGGTACGATTATTACCTGGAGTGTATTTAGAACTGAATTCTATCAGAGGTTCTTTCCAGTGTCTTATAGGAAGGACAAGGGAGCCGAGTTTGCCAACTTGAGACAGGGCCAACTTAACATCGAGGAATACGTGGCCAAGTTCTCTTCCCTGTTGCGCTTTGCTCCACATGTGGCGGATCATGACGAGGCCGTGGCGGATCAGTTTATAAACGGCCTGAATCCGGAAATATTCACCTTGGTAAACACGGGAAGACCGAACAATTTTACTGATGCTTTGAATAAAGCCAAAGGAGCCGAAGCCGGTCTGATGAGACAGCGAGGAGCTTCGTTTATGCTTTCAGCACCGGGATTCCAGTAACCACCTCCTCGATTTGAAGGTGGCGGCAGTAGTGGCGGAAAGAAGGACTTCTTGAAGATGAGAGGAAAGCAGTTCAAGAAGTCAGGGAGCAGTTCTTCTAGTTCTGTGAGTCCTCGACAGAGCCAGAGCTATATCGGACCTATTTGCAATACTTGTGGAGGGAAGCATCCCACTGAGCAGTGCCGAGGAGTGTTTGGCAGCTGCCGTATTTGCAAGCAACAGGGACACTTTGCTCGAGTGTGTTCCCAGAGAGGTGCCCAGGGATTCCAGGCAGCTGAGTCATCTAGATCAGCGGCTCAGGCAGGTAGACGACCATCTGCTGTTCATTCTTTTCAGCCAGCACCGTCTACCCAGTCCCAGCAGAGGCCAGGAGAAAGCCAGACAGTGAGCCAGCCTCCAAGACAGCAGGCCCGAGTGTTTGCCCTGACTGAGGAGCAGGCACAGGATGCACCTGATGACGTTGTAGCAGGTAACTGTTTTATTTCTGGTTATCCTGCGTACGTATACGTATTGATTGATACTGGTGCATCACATACATTTATTTCTGAAAGGTTTGCATTGAGTCGTGCATTACCAATTGAGTCATTGTCTGCGGTAGTGTCTGTGTCTTCCCCGTTAGGAACAGGTTTGATATCAGCGAAATCTGTGAAACCTTTTATACTGCAGTACGATGGACATACGATTGAGTTAGACTGTATTGTGCTTTGTTTATCTGATTTTGATTGTATTGTCGGTATCGATATGTTGACCAAGTACCGAGCTACAGTCGATTGTTTCCACAAAATTGTTCGATTCAGACCTGAGATGGTTGAGGAGTGGAAATTTTACGGTAAGGGTTCTCGAGCCAGAATTCCTTTGATATCTGCATGAATATGACACGATTATTGCAGAAAGGAGCGGATGGATTCCTGGTATATTCAGTTGATTTACTGAAATCGAGCCCATCATTGGCGGACTTGCCGGTGGTGTGTGAATTTGCTGATGTCTTTCCGGATGAGATTCCTGGATTGCCTCCGATTCGAGAGATAGACTTCAGCATCGAGTTGATGCCAGGAACAGTTCCTATTTCTAGGGCTCCTTACAGGATGGCACCAATCGAATTAAAAGAATTGAAAGAACAGTTGGAGGATTTGCTGGCCAAGGGGTATATCAGACCGAGTGTATCTCCTTGGGGTGCTCCAGTACTGTTCGTGAGGAAGAAGGATGGGTCGATGAGACTTTCTATAGATTACCGGCAACTGAAAAAGGCGACGGTAAAGAATAAATATCCATTGCCTCGTATTGATGATCTGTTTGATCAGTTGCAGGGTTCTTCGGTGTATTCCAAGATCGACTTGAGATCTAGATACCATCAATTGAGAGTCAGGGACTCTGATATCACTAAGACTGCATTCAGAACCAGGTATGGACACTATGAATTTATTGTCATGCCATTTGGTTTGACGAATGCACCGACGGTATTTATGGGATTGATGAACCGCGTCTTCCAGAAATATTTGGATGATTTTGTTATCATATTCATTGATGATATATTGATTTATTCAAAGAATATGATTGAACATGCTAATCATCTGAGGATTGTGTTGCGAACTTTGAGGACCGAGAAACTGTATGCTAAACTGTCGAAATGCGAGTTCTGGTTGAAACAGGTGATATTTCTGGGACATATTATATCAGGAGACGGGATATCTGTTGATCCCAGCAAGGTTGAGGCAGTGATTTCTTGGCCAAGACCGACATTTGTACCAGAGATTCGCAGTTTTATGGGGTTGGCAGGATATTATCGCCTATTTATTAAAGATTTCTCGAGCATTGCCAAACCGATTACGCAGTTGACTCAGAAAAATGCTCCATTTGTTTGGTCTGAGGAATGTGAGACCAGTTTCCTCGAATTGAAAAAGATATTAACCAGTGCACCGGTGTTGACTATCCCGTCAGGTACTGGTGATTTTGTAGTTTATTGTGATGCATCTCACCGAGGATTGGGTTGTGTTTTGATGCAGCGGGGGCATGTGATTGCTTATGCCTCGAGACAACTGAAACCCCATGAATCTCGATATCCAATTCATGATCTTGAATTGGCAGCCATAGTCTTTGCGTTGAAAATATGGCGACACTATCTGTACGGTGAGAAGTTCGAGATTTATTCTGATCATAAAAGTTTGAAATATCTCTTTTCACAGACAGAATTGAATATGAGACAGCGGAGATGGCTGGATTTATTGAAAGATTTTGATTGTGAAATCAAATACTATCCGGGGAAATATAATGCAGCAGCAGATGCGCTGAGTCGAAAGGTATGTGCACTATCCTTATCGACGATAGGTGTTTCGAATTTGATTGAAGACTGCTGTTTGTCTGGACTAGTATTTGAGACAGATAAGAGACCAATGAGATTATATACTATTCAAGCGAAACCGGAGCTGATTGTGAGAATTAAAGCGGCTCAGAAAGGTGATCAGAATATACAGAAGTCGATTGCTATGGTTAGAGCTGGACATCGATCGGAATATCAAGTTCAAAATGACATTTTGTATGTGAATAATTGTCTTGTGGTGCCGAATGTTTCGAATTTGAGACAGCAGATACTGACAGAAGCACACCACAGTCGATTTAGCATTCATCCTGGTGGCAGGAAAATGTTTAATGATTTAAAGACACAGTATTGGTGGAAACAAATGAAAGCGGACATTGCTACATTTGTATCAAAGTGTCTGAATTGCCAACAAGTGAAAGCTGAAAGAAAGAAACCAGGAGGGTTGTTGCAAAGTTTGTCCATTCCTGAATGGAAATGGGATCACATTTCCATGGATTTTGTGACCCAATTACCGAGATCCTCCCGAGGTTATGATGCGATTTGGGTCGTGATTGATCGATTGACCAAATCTGCATGTTTTATTCCATACAAGATAACATATAGATATGATCAGATGGCCGATATCTATGTCAAGGAAGTGGTTAGATTGCACGGAGTGCCGAAGTCGATTGTGTCAGACCGTGATCCTCGGTTTACTTCGCACTTCTGGCAGAGTTTGCAGCTAGCTCTCGGTACGAAGTTACATCTGAGTACCGCATATCATCCACAGACTGACGGACAGTCAGAGCGGACGATCCAGACATTGGAAGATATGCTGAGAGCGGTAGTGCTTGACTTTAGCACTGGATGGCAGGAGGCATTACCTCTTTGTGAATTTTCGTACAACAATAGCTATCAAACGAGTATTGAAATGACACCATTTGAAGCGTTGTACGGAAAGAAGTGTCGATCGCCTCTTTATTGGGATGATATCTCTGAAGTTCCTGAGACTGGACCTGATATGATCAGAGATATGACTGAAAAGGTGAAATTGATTCAGAAGAAAATGAAGGCAGCTCAGGACAGACAAGCCAAATATGCCAACCTTCGACGTAGACCGTTGGTATTTGAGGCTGGAGACCGAGTGTTCCTGAAGATTTCACCTTTCAGGGGTGTTGTTCGATTTGGAAAGAAAGGGAAGTTGTCTCCACGATACGTCGGTCCTTATGAGATTCTCGAGAAGATAGGAGATCGTGCCTATCGACTAGCATTGCCGCCTTCTTTATCTGGAATACATGATGTTTTTCATGTATCAATGCTGCGGAAATATCTCCCTGATGATTCATATGTTATTCAACCAGACGAGACTTAGCTGGATCAGACATTGAGTTATGTCGAGAAGCCGATCCGGATTATCGATCGTAAAGAAAAACAGCTCAGAACAAAGACGATTCCCCTTGTGAAAGTTCAATGGACTCGTCATGGTATCGAAGAAGCTACTTGGGAGACTGAGTCTGATATGAGACAAGAATTCCCAGCATTATTTCACTGATGTAAATTTTCTTATATAGTTCTTGTATATATCCTCCTTGTTGATACGAATAAAATGCCTTTGATTTCGAGGACGAAATCGTATCTTAGGGGGGGAGAAATGTAATGCCCGAAAATTTAATCCTAATAATCTGTAATTATTGAATTATAATTTGATATGATTATGAGAGGATTAATCGAGACACGAAATACGAATACGTGTGGAAATGTATGTGCGAGGACAGTAGCATCGACGCTGTCACGCCCCGAGCCCGGGCTCGCGGCTGCGTCACTGCACAATGGGCCCGTATAGCAACTACTTCGTATTCGTCCTCGCTTTACGAAAATGATTAACCCAAGTTGCTATAGAAGTCCATTGTAAGCCATTATAAACTCATTTTAAATCTTGATTTTTTTCGATGTGGGACAAGGGTATCACAATCACCCTTCCTTCAGAACGCGACGTCCTCGTCGCGGCCTGACCCCCTCGATCCACCAGCACCGAGAATCTAGAGGTGGCTCCTACAGGTTCAAGAGATGTCTCCCGTCATGTAGCACTTTGCCCCGCAGGTTCAAGAGGTGGCTCCCATGCACGTAGAACTCTGCCCTGCATAGCACTTATTTCTTGGTGTTCCATGCCGGTGACCGGCTCTGATACCATTCTGTGACGCCCCGAGCCCGGGCTCGCGGCTGCGTGACTGCACAATGGACCCGTATAGCAACTACTTCGTATTCGTCCTCGCTTTACGAAAATGATTAACCCAAGTTGCTATAGAAGTCCATTGTAAGCCATTATAAACTCATTTTAAATCTTGATTTTTTTCGATGTGGGACAAGGGTATCACAGGCGCACATGCGCGACAGAACACGCGCACATGCGCCAAGCAGACAGTAGGCCTCGCGCATAAGCGAGTCCCCGTGAAGCTACGCGCCGAGACAGAATGTCTCGCGCATATGCGCCGAAGGTGGTCGCGCATATGCGCGAGACGTGTTGCATGGAGAATCGGCCATTTTACTTTACATGCGTTCAGGTGTCTATATATATATATATATATATATATATATATATATATATATATATATATATATACAAACGTATGAAATCATTCAGAAAAACGAAAATTCCCGGGAAAAATTTGATCCTAAATATTTGAATTCGATTCGCGAGAAATCCGTCCGTCTGAATTGTAATCCGACTTCAGTACCAAGTTCCTAGCAACGTAGACTACAACTTGACGCAAGTTTTACTACGTTTTGACATGCTTTGAAATTATGATGTTGTCAGAATTGAATGGAATTCATATATGATCTTGACATATTAGACATCGTAGAATCGAAGTCAGATTGAGAAACAGACTGATTATGGAATTGTTATGAATTTTTAGGGTATATTGATTTATACCGAACAGATTTGAATTGTGATTGAATTACAGATTGTAATGGATATGAGTTATGATTTGTAATTGATGTCTGTTGATTTGGTATTGACGGGGAGATTGAAATTGTACCGTTATGCCGGTGATTTTGAATTAAATCCAGATTAATCAGATTGTTAGTAATTCGAAAGGTATATTGATATGAGATTATTGGTATTGCCATTCGTCCTCGCTTTACGAAAATGATTAACCCAAGTTGCTATAGAAGTCCATTGTAAGCCATTATAAACTCATTTTAAATCTTGATTTTTTTCGATGTGGGACAAGGGTATCACAATCACCCTTCCTTCAGAACGCGACGTCCTCGTCGCGGCCTGACCCCCTCGATCCACCAGCACCGAGAATCTAGAGGTGGCTCCTACAGGTTCAAGAGGTGTCTCCCGTCATGTAGCACTTTGCCCCGCAGGTTCAAGAGGTGGCTCCCATGCACGTAGCACTCTGCCCTGCATAGCACTTATTTCTTGGTGTTCCATGCCGGTGACCGGCTCTGATACCATTCTGTGACGCCCCGAGCCCGGGCTCGCGGCTGCGTGACTGCACAATGGACCCGTATAGCAACTACTTCATATTCGTCCTCGCTTTACGAAAATGATTAACCCAAGTTGCTATAGAAGTCCATTGTAAGCCATTATAAACTCATTTTAAATCTTGATTTTTTTCGATGTGGGACAAGGGTATCACAGGCGCACATGCGCGACAGAACACGCGCACATGCGCCAAGCAGACAGTAGGCCTCGCGCATAAGCGAGTCCCCGTGAAGCTACGCGCCGAGACAGAATGTCTCGCGCATATGCGCCGAAGGTGGTCGCGCATATGCGCGAGATGTGTTGCATGGAGAATCGGCCATTTGCTTTACATGCGTGCAGGTGTATATATATATATATATATATATATATATATATACAAACGTATGAAATCATTCAGAAAAACGAAAATTCCCGGGAAAAATTTGATCCTAAATATTTGAATTCGATTCGCGAGAAATCCGTCCGTCTGAATTGTAATCCAACTTCAATACCAAGTTCCTAGCAACGTAGACTACAACTTGACGCAAGTTTTACTACGTTTTGACATGCTTTGAAATTATGATGTTGTCAGAATTGAATGGAATTCATATATGATGTTCTTGACATATTAGACATCGTAGAATCGAAGTCAGATTGAGAAACAGACTGATTATGGAATTGTTATGAATTTTTAGGGTATATTGATTTATACCGAACAGATTTGAATTGTGATTGAATTACAGATTGTAATGGATATGAGTTATGATTTGTAATTGATGTCTGTTGATTTGGTATTGACGGGGAGATTGAAATTGTACCGTTATGCCGGTGATTTTGAATTAAATCCAGATTAATCAGATTGTTAGTAATTCGAAAGGTATATTGATATGAGATTATTGGTATTGCCATTGTCAGATTGAGGGATTGACAGAGTTTGGATTCCAGACCGAAACTGCAACGAAAGGTATAAGTCAATGTGTATTGGGACATCGACTCAAGTAGGATGTACTTGAGTTTCCCTAAATCACATACTTATTATTTGTTTATCATTGTATTTAATGATTTGATTTAAATGTTTGTTCTATGGAGTCATAGGAGCATGCATTAGACGAGTAATCTTGTGACAGAAGTACCTGATAGTGGCAGGTAACCACGGATACATTGCATGTTGTCACAAGATATGGCGATAGACCATAGTCTATGACGGATGCGTCTGGACACTGGATGTTTGGTTATATCGACTTGGATAGAACTGGAGTCTTTTCTATTACTGTTTGTCGATATAGGAATGCCACATCTGGACACCGGAATCCCTAGGCTTGGATTGATTCTAGTCTGAATCGTGGAGTCAGCATTGTCGACAGATTGATATTGTTTACATTTCTGATTTTGATATGTATTACTTTTATCTGTTTCATGCTTTGTATTGAACATATGACTGCATGTTCTTTGATTTATACTGGGATGTATTCTCACCGGAGTTATCCGGCTGTTGTCTTGTTTGTATTTGTACTTGACAACAGGTGGGACAGGTTCAGGGTCCAGGAGATGAGGAGAGATCGTGATTAGAGTAGAGGCTCCGGACTTGGATTGTATATAGGGTTTGAACACTTGATAGTAGTTGTTGAACATTAGTTTGTACTGATTTGTAGACGGTACAGGACTTGTACTTTACTATATACTGAGTTGTATCTTAGTTTGATTTCACTACGTTCCGCATTTTAAAAAAAAAATTAGAACCTGTTTTATAACTGATTAATTAGTCCCACTGACGATTATGATTATGATTAGCGTCCGGGACCCCACAAGATAAGTCAAAATTCGAGGTTCTTAAAAAATAGAACTAGGTCACCATGGATCGTTTTAAGTCGCGATCCGCAAACGAGAATTTTGGTAGGCAAATTTAATTTGGATTAGGGAGACGTAAGGACGAGTTGACACTTATTTTATCAGAGTAGAGCAACAGAAGCGTGGATTATTGGGATACTAGAATTAAGAGTCTAAACTTTTGTTATCGAAGACAAGCGAATTTCGAGGACGAAATTTCTTTTAAGAGGGGAAGGATTGTAGAACCCATTAAATTAGACTGCGTATAAGCCATGAATAATTCTAGTATTTAAAATTAAAATGATTTTTTTTATTTTATGAGTATTTAAATTTTTTTCTTTAAATTTATTTATTTTACGCAGTAGTTTAATTGTTACCTTTTCAATTAAATAAATGAGGCCGGACTGGAGATGGAGTATTGAGACAAGCTAATAAAGACTCATTTAAGAAGTGGTAATTTAGCATGTTCATTGCATTAAATTATGTTTAATTATTTTTATGCATTTTAGGCATAATTATTTCATGATAGAATTTATTTCATGAAATTTTAAAAGTTCGTGCATTAAGATTTTTAAGTTGCATTTCACGTTCGAGCGAGGAATAGAGACCGGAGAATTTTCAGAAAAATTATTTTATTACATGACTTATTTTTATAAATTAAGTTAAAGCATTTTTAAGTGTATTTTACAAAAATAGGAATTTTTGAGGTATTTTTACCTGCGGGACTTTATTTTTAACGGTACGCAAATTTTATTGAATCGGAGGACTTTTTAAAGGGTTCGGCTAATATTTTCAAAATCTTTTCAACTCGAAATATTTTTAAGGAATGCGTTTGGATTTAATGGGCCTATTTTTTAAGCTTATTGGGCTTAAATATCTTTTAAATCTTTAAAATAACATTTAGGGCCCATTAGTGAGTGGTTGACCATTTTTATATTATATAATCTAACCTAAACCACTTTTAACCTAAACTAATTCCCCCCACCAGCCGACACCCATCTTGCAGACACCACTTCCTCGAGTTCCCAACAGCAACCTCAAGGAAATTATCGGCCACCTCCATTCTTTGCATTAGGAGCTCTCCCGGTGTCTCCCTCCTCGTGTGTGGTTCATCAATCATCAAGGCATGCCTCAAACTTTCATTTTGCATCATACACGCTAAATACTCACTGATATGTGTGTTTTGTTGCATAGAAATCTCGATCCAAAAATATGGCATGGTGAAGCATTGGGTTTTGTTCAAATCTTTGCATATGTTTTCCCAACTCATATCCTTTATATTTTTGTGCTAAGGGACTGTCCATAGCAGGTTCGTGTAGTCTCGGAGCTAGTGTAAGGTTGGACAAATTTGGGAGAGGACCGTGAGTGTAGTAGTGCAGGGTTGTCTCGTAACGGGCTGGTGATCGGGAGAGTGATGGAACCAGTGGCGCGAGGGTTAAACCGAGCCACGTACTAGGTACTGGTGGGCTGGAGACACGGCTTAGTGAGGCTTGATAGTTGCGGAAGTTATCCCCATAGCAGTTCGATCGGGTCCTAGCGCGAGAAGGGGATCCGCAAGTGAGGCTCGTGTGATTCTCTCGGTTCTTCGTAGGTTGTGGCTTGCATGGGGGCGGTGAGATGGAGCTGATATGTGGCTTGGGGTATGATCTAGATCTTTGTTAGGCTGCCACATGGTTGGTGTGACGGTGTAGCGTGAGGTGTGGGTTTTGGGAGGAAACCATGCATGTGGTGTTAAATGAGGGTAGGGCCGAGAGTTGGTAAGGTGGAGATATACTTTTAGCCGAGAGTTTTGGGTTGGGCAAGATTATTTTAGGATCATTTTAATTTTTTTAAAGATAGGGTAAAAAAGTTGGGAAAGATTTGATTATATTTTGTGTAAAGGCCCAAAAATTCATGCTTGAAAATTTGCGGAAAAATTTAAAATTTTCTTTTTAAAATAATTAAAATGTGTCGATCATAAGTTAAACTGATAAAAATGTTTGATATTCAAAATAGCAGCGGAAGAAATTAATGACTTAAAAATAATTCAGCAACATAAAAACTTGATTTGAATTAAAAATAATAAATGATGAAATGAGGTCCTCGGGTTCCGCTAATGCCGACCAAAGCCAGCTCACTGGTCTCCGCCCTCGGCCCCGACCTCATCATTACCTACAACAATCAAATCTAGGGAGCCTAAAGACTCAACATGCATATATCGTAAATAACGAGTAAATAATATAGTAAAATTTGCATGGGATAAAAATATCATGTCATGAGGCATAAAGTGAAAATAACTTGTCATGAGCAATTATAATACGTGCATAACTGAACTGAAAATCATAGTGAAAATGTTTGCTCCTTGGAGCCCTGTACTGAAATAGCATGTTATAATTTTCTATTGAGATTATGGTCTACGCAAGTGGCCCCTGCACTGAACTGAACTGACCGGTAACTGGCGACCGGATAATACAATGCTCCTATGACCGGTAACTGGCGACCGGGTAAAATAATGCTCCCATGACCAGTAACTGTCGACCGGATAAAATAATGCTCCCATGATAGTGAGATGGCCACAAGCAATATCGCATAAATCTCAAAAATGAATATTTTCTATGCACGTAATATAATTAGCCAACATAATTAAATAGGAACAATTTCGATCTTCTTGCATTAAAATCATGTACTTGCGATATTTAAAAATACCTATATGACTTGATTGAAGAGTGAAAGAAGATATAAACATGCCTCGGTTTGTTTTGACAGAAAACAAACGAAATAACGACGCGGCGCGGCAGAGACGGAGTGCTCTTCTCTTCCTCACTTAATTCCTTTAAATTAAGCATGCACCATAATTATTATAATATCGTAAAAATCGTAAATGTGATGCATGAACATTTTAAAATATCATGATTTGTGCTCAGGGCGCTGCTAGGACTAAAATCTCATCCCGGGTGCAAAATGACCGTTTTACCCCTGGAAACCCAAAAATTACCATTTTATCCCTGGACCTCTAAAATTGACCCGAAGCTTACCAAACTTCTTAACATATCCCAAAACATTTTAAAAATCGTTCCTAGACGTAAACTCAAGCTCATTTCATAACTTAACCAAATCTTTTTAAAACTTAGCTCAGGATCTCGGTTTTAATCCGAATCGAGTCGAAACTTAACCAAAATTTTCCAAACTTTTTTCCCAAATTTTAAAAACTCCTTCTAGACCAATTTTTACTGAAACTAAATTCTTTAAAACCTTGGAACTTCGACCAGCCTAAATTTTCTTCCACTTTCTCGGCCACCCCTTTATCTCACAATCAAAACCCAACACATGGTCCCAAATCTTAACCATTCGGTCCCTCCTTCAACCACCACTTGTCCAGCCATTAAGGCTCACAATTAGGACCCTAATGACCCTCCTAAACTAAGCCAAACCCAAGCAAACAGTCGCTGCACCCCACGTGAAGAAAACCAGCCGAAACCACCACCCCGAACTTCCGTGGATCGAGCTTCTCCCTCAACCAAATGCCCATGACTCCTTCCTAACATCTAACTAGGCTCTACACGATCTGAAACATGGCATGATTCGAGCCCATGCACAGGATAAATCACGTCAGACGCTATTCATGTTAGAGTAGATGCCCTACAAGTCAACTGTTGACTAGGGATTTTATTGACTCAAGTGTAATAAACAATCTTTATTTTAATATAATTCATTATTTCATGGTTTGTTAATTCTTTATCTGTATACCCTATGTTATCAAACATAGATAAAGACCTTGATCATACTTTAATACAAATGAATCGTAATTCGATGTTGAAACTCGTTTGTAAATACTGTATGATCTAAATTCGTTCCTAGTCGATTCAGCCGCCTAAAACATGGATAAAGGTCGCTTGAGCTTGAGACTAGCATCTGTGATGTTGTGTACTGCGTTTCTTGGTAAGGGCATGGAGATGTCCAAACATGCAGATGGGTAGTCATATGATGATTATACCGAACAACCCTCCCTCGGACTTTCCAAGTGGTTCTCATACATCGAGAGGATAAGTCCGTGGTTATGATTGTATACCATTAGTCCTTATGACCCGAGACAACTCTGAGGCTCTATATGCTAGGGCTGTGCTTTGACTCGTTTACCGGCTCCAGGAGAGTCATCAGGTGGCGAGGTTGGGTACAGTCGCGACACATATAGGAGCCAGTGCATTGTAGTCGGGGATTCACCGCTCACCTACGGGTGTGGATATCCTATGTGATCTGATGTAATAATAGTGCATGGAATCTCTGGCCAGAGTATGAGATGTACGTTGGAGAAGGAGTTCTCCAATAGTACACGCGATGCCACTATTATATGTAACACATAGTTATCGAATTAATATGCAACCCTCGATGAACCAATGGTTGCAGATTCGATCGGGATATATGAGATGAAGGGACCGTACTGTACGTTAATCATAATCGACTGGTTCTTGCAGGCACTATCAGTGATACCTAGGGGATCATGGGGCGATGCTACTAGACGCTCCTACCATGATCCGATGGGTGCAATCAGAAATGAGTTCTGACATTCTTGATCAAGGTGTTGATGAATAGAATGGGGCTAACTAGGGTAAGCCCGAATAAGAATAAATGTTATTCTGAATCACAAGGAGTTGTGAACCCACGGCTAGCTGTATCCCTGAACCATTGAGGGTCACACAAGTACTGGATTGTTTGTTCCCGTAGAGAGAATAAATTCAAGAAGTTGAATTTATATTATATAGTAAATTCAAGGAGTTGAATTTATGATAAATAAATTTTGAGAGAATAAATTCAAGTAGTTGAATTTATAAAATGTGATAATTTAATTTATTAAACTCAAATGTTGGGTTTATTAAATATTAAATTTTGGAGGTGATAAAAATTCAAATAGTTGAATTTATAATTTAAATAATAAATTCAAATGTTGAATTTATACTGTATTTAATTTATTAAGCTCAAAAGTTGAGTTGATTAATTAATAAATTAAATATGGTGGGTATTATGTTTAATGGGCTTGTAGGAGTACAAGTCCAATATAATAAATAATTAAAGTTTTAATGGGCTTTGATTAAATTAATTAAACTAGTTGGACTAGCTCAATTAATTAAATCAAACCCATTAATGTTAATTATGTAATTAGGGTTTAATTAATTATAAATAATACATATAAAGACAAAACCCTAGCCCACCCACCTCACAACCTCACGTGAGCCTCCATTCCAAAGTGAGAAATTCGGCCACCTTGATTTATGGTTAGGGTTTGAGCCGTCTCTCAATTTTTCTCTCCTATGCAAAAGTTCTTCTAAATTTCTAGTGCAATTTAGAAGAGGAACAAATCTTCTAGTCGTGGACCTAATTAGAAGAATCGAAGAAAGTTCGTAGGGAATCATCAAGAGCTAATCCGTTCATACCGGATCAGTTGGAGCCAAGTGATTTAATTCACAAAGGTATAATTTTCAACTCCCTATGAATGTTTTGATAAATCATACGAGCGCCTAAAGCAATATTATTTTGTTTTTCAAAATAAAATAAAAATTTTAAATCTTCCGCTGCGTTTGGGCGTGTAGAAAAAAGGATACAACAGTGGTATCAGAGCCAGGTTTTCTGAATCGTATGATTTAAATTATATTGAATAATTTGTTTCTAACCACACAAGAAAATTTTCAGAAATATTGATGCACCATAAAAATTAAATTTTTCGGAAAAACAAAAAAAAAAAAAATTTCGCGATCTGCCCGGAACTGTTCCGGGCAGACCCCGCGCAGGGCTGCGCGCGCAGCGCGCAGGAACGCGCAGCGTGCGCGCGCAGAGCGGCGCAGCGTGCGGAACGTCCGCACGCTGTGCGCCGCCCCGCGCGGCGCACAACGCGGCGCAGCGTGCGGAGCGTCCGCACGCTGCGCGCGGCGTTGCGCGCACCTGTGCGCGCCTGCGCGCACAGGTTGCTGCCACTGCCCGAAACGTTCGGGCAGCAGGCGGGCAGCGGGGGCGACGACCCGGGATCGTCTCGGGAAGCGTGCAAAATTGATGGGCTTGAATTGTTTGGGCCCGGGGTGCAATTTTCTGATTTTTCAAAATTATGGGGAAAATTGATATTTTTGAAATTGATTCAATTTTTTATTTTGGAAAATTAATTTTTGGAAAATTAATAATTTTCTTGTAAAATAAATAATTAGAATATGATTTTAATTATTTATGGTAAAAATGAGTTTTATAAGAAATCAATTATTATTGATTTAATTGGAAATTAAATAAAAGAGTTTATTTAATTTATTAAATTCTTTAATAATTGTGGTGGTTAGTGATAAAATTATTAGATATATGATTTATCAATTAATTAAATTGTTTAATTAAATTGATGTTAATATTTGATATTAAATGCATGAAGTATGATCGAGAGCCTTGACCAATGTGTTAGGTGTATGTTAGGATATTTTACTGTTTTTATTCAATTTTATAATATTTGATATTATTAAAGTGGGCCTGGTTTATGGCCCGTTCCCACCCCCATGAGATGTATCCCTTATGTGCCATGGCTATTCAAATGTAATAATTAGAAATAGTGGGAGATCAAGACTGGAAGATGGTGGGCCCGATGATCAAGATGAAGACATGTAAAATATTGGAAGCTTTTGTAATAAGTTGCATTTGCATCCCTGCATTCACCTAGGTTTGGACCTGGATCCATGTATGGCTCACATGGATCTATTAGTGTTGGCAATCGATCATCCTTATTTATTGTTGAATGTCATATTATGATATATGTGATATATAGTAGTATGCATGTATGTATATTATTATATAATATAGTTGCATGAATCCGGCAAACATACAAACTCGTGGCACGCGATTTTCAAATAAAATGATGAGACAAATTTTTTTAATTAAAATCCCTCATTTTGAATATGATTCAAAATTTATATCAAACCGAATAAGTAAAAATTAAAAGAGTTTAATTTTTCCTTGCCTTCCATCAACCGTGGTTGCATGTTGATCGCTACCCGCGGACAGTGTCTGGCTCATATTATTGGGGAGGCCTGTACGCCGGAAAGCTGTGACTTCCACCGGACATATGATGATGTGAATTGAGTGGAACTCCCATGACTTCGGCTCATATTATTGGGGGAACTCATGGCGACCGTCCACTACAATTCAATATTGATGGGTTGGTTTGACACGTGAAAATAAACGGCGTCATATTATTGGGTCCTTATTAAACGTGAGGCAAAACACGCGGAGGTTGCATAGGGATGCAATTGGACTCTACCTTTTAGAAATTATAATTGGCTGATATTATTCGGGATTATAATTGGCTAATTGGACTCTACGTGCCTACTAAGGAAATACGATTTCCCTTTTTCATCAGAGGGTGGTGGAAATGTCAAAATAGTGGGAGGGTAATTTATAAAATGAAATCCATATTTTATATCTTAGAATTATTTTAAAATTATCAGTAACATTTATCTGTTTTCATTTTCAGTATATATACGATGTCTACTCGTAACCCGCTTTCAATCATTCTCGATCAAAACAAATTGACTGGCCCTAACTATAATGACTGGTTTCGAAATTTAAAGATTGTTCTGAACTCGGAAAAGATTCTGTATGTGCTTGATAAGAAGCCACCGAAGGAAGCACCTTCAAATGTCACTCCGACTAAATTGGCTGAGCTTGAAAAATGGTGGGACCATGACATTCAAGCTAATAGCTACATGTTGGCTTCTATGTCGAATGAACTGCAGAAGCGGTTCGAGGAGGCTGTGAATGCTGCTGACATTCACTTACATCTTAAAGAATTGTATGCTGTACAAACTCGTTCAGAGAGATATGCTGTTGTTAAAGAACTCATGACTACACGCTTGCGAGATGGGGCTTCGGTCCATGAGCATGGTGTTAGGATGATTGGGCTCATCGAGAAGTTGGTGGGACTCGACTTGGTTATCCCTAGTGAGCTCTCGACTGATATTCTCTTGCTGTCTCTGCCCTCTTCGTTCGATGGATTTGTGGTTAACTTTAATATGAATAAGCTTGAGGCCACCCTTGAAGAGTTGGTCAATATGCTTACTAGTTATGAGGCCACAATCAAAAAGGATAAGCCTGTTTTTCTAGTGGGTTCTTCGTCCTGCACGAAAAAGGGAGCCCCATACAAAGGCAAGAAGCGTTCTGCCCCTCCAAAGAAGAACAAGCCTAACAAAAAACCATACAAGAAACCTAATCCGGGGCCCACAAAGCCTGACAAGTCAGAACAAATCTGTTTCCACTGCAACAAGCCTGGACACTGGAGGCGTAATTGCGCGGAGTATCTTGCCCAGAAGCGTTCTGGCCATGGTATGTTTTATATTGAAGTTAATGTTTCTATTAATTCCTCTTCTTGGGTATTGGATACCGGATGTGGTTCTCATCTATGCAATGATTTGCAGGTGATGGGAAGAAGCAAGAGGCTTAGAAATGGTGAGACCTTTCTAAGACTAGGAAATGGAGCAAGGGTTGCTGCTACTGCCATTGGAGACATTACTTTAATTTTGGACAATAATTTTAAGTTATTTTTGAGAGATGTTTTATTTGTTCCTGAATTGGTTAAAAACATTATTTCTATTTCTATGCTTGATAGGGATGGTTATTCTTGTGTTTTTGCTAAAGGTGTTTGCAATTTATACAAGAATGAATGTTTGATTGGAACTGGAGAATTAACAAATGATCTCTATAACTTAAAATTGAAAGAGATTCCTTTAAACAATGTCCAAGCGCATACGAAACAACAACAAACAAAAGAAAAATAGAAAATCCAAATCCCGCACAAATGTGGCACGCTAGACTAGGTCATATTTCTCAAAGAAGGATGCACAAGCTAGTGGGAGAAGGCATGTTTGACTTGTCAGACATAAATTCTCTACCTACTTGTGAGTCCTGTCTAAAAGGAAAAATGACTAAGACTCCATTCAATGGAAAAGTAGAACGTGCACATGGTCTATTGGATTTGATCCATACAGACGTTTGTGGCCCGCTAAGTGTTAGCACAAAATTTGGGCATTCCTACTTCATTACCTTTACTGATGACCATTCGAGGTATGGGTATGTTTATTTGATGAAACATAAATCTGAAGCATTTGAAAGGTTCAAAGAGTTCAGATCTGAAGTAGAAAATCAGCTAGAAAGAAGTATTAAGGCACTTCGATCTGATCGAGGTGGAGAATACTTGAGTGCTGAATTTTTGGGTTATCTAAAAGAGAATGGGATTCTCTCACAGTGGACTCCACCAGCAACACCACAATTGAATGGTGTTTCTGAACGTCGTAATCGAACATTGATGGACATGGTTCGATCTATGATGGGATTCACTGAATTGCCTACAATGTTTTGGGGTTTTGCGCTTGAAACTGCGGCAATGTTGTTGAATAATGTCCATACTAAAGCAGTGGATAAAACACCATATGAGATATGGATGGGGAAACCTCCCAAGTATTCTTACTTGAGAATATGGGGATGTCCTGCTTATGTGAAGCAGACAGTGGGAGACAAATTGGATAGTAGATCCACTTTGTGCTACTTTGTAGGATATCCAAAGAATTCTATTGGATATTATTTTTATCATCCTAATGAAGCAAAAGTGTTTGTTTCAAGAAATGCCACCTTTTTGGAAAGGGAGTTTCTATTAGATAGAAAAGGCAAGATGATAGAACTTGAAGAAATTCAAGATACTCCCTCAACTTTAGAAGTTGAACCTAATCCCCTAGAACCAGTAGTTGAAGTACAAGCTCCTAGAAAGTCTGATAGAGTTATTAGACCACCTGCCAGATATACACTTCTTCATGAACAAGGCCATGATGAGCCTTGTGTTGGATGCGATCCAATGAATTTCAAAGAAGCAATATCTGATACTGATTCAACTAAATGGCTTGAAGCCATGCAGTCAGAAATGGACTCTATGTATTCAAACCAAGTCTGGACATTAGTGGATCCACCTGAGGGAATCGTTCCCATAGGATGCAAATGGATCTACAAAAGAAAGCTTGGGGCGGATGGGAAGGTAGTGACCTTCAAAGCAAGACTGGTTGCAAAAGGTTATACTCAAAAGCAAGGAATTGACTATGAGGAAACTTTTTCACCAGTAGCTATGTTTAAGTCCATTAGAATACTACTAGCCATAGCAGCATGGTATGACTATGAGATATGGCAAATGTATGTAAAGACTGCATTCCTCAATGGAGACATCAAAGAAGAAATTTATATGTCTCAACCTGAGGGATACACATCAGTAGGAAGTGAGCATAAGGTATGCAAACTTCAGAGATCAATATATGGTCTCAAGCAGGCATCAAGGAGTTGGAACCTCAGATTTGACAGCACTATCAAAGAGTTTGGTTTTGCTAAGAATCCCGAGGAACCATGTGTGTACAAGAAAGTTAGTGGGAGTGCAGTGACATTCCTGGTACTTTATGTTGATGATATCCTGCTCATTGGGAATGATATAGGATTACTGCAATCAACTAAAGTATGGTTAGCCAGTAAATTCTCCATGAAAGACATGGGTGAAGCATCCTATGTATTAGGAATACAAATCTATAGAGATAGATCAAAAAGGATGTTGGGGCTCACCCAAGCCACATATATCGATACCATTATAAAACGATTCTCTATGGAAGAGTCCAAGAGAGGATACTTACCAATGTGTCATGGTATTACTCTATCTAAAGCTATGTGTCCCAAAACTGATGAAGAGATAGAGATGATGACACGAATTCCATATGCGTCAGCCATTGGTAGTATCATGTATGGTATGATATCGACACGTCCTGACATTGCTTATGCTTTGAGTGTTACAAGCAGATATCAGGCGAACCCTGGTCCAATGCATTGGAAGGCCGTGAAAGATATTCTTAAGTACTTGAGAAGGACTAAGAACTTGTTCATGGTCTATGGGGGTGGAGAATTAAAATTGGAAGGCTATACTGATTCTAGCTTCCAATGTGATGTAGATGATTCGAAATCGACCTCTGGTTTTGTATTCATGCTTAATGGTGCGGCTGTCTCTTGGAAAAGTTCCAAGCAAGACACCGTTGCGGATTCCACCACTGAAGCTGAGTACATTGCTGCATCTGCTGCAGCGAAAGAGGCAGTTTGGATGAGGAATTTTGTCCAAGAGTTGGGCGTTATTCCTAATGGAGTTGATCCAGTCCCGGTGTACTGCGACAACACTGGTGCCGTTGCGCAAGCAAAGGAACCAAGGTCTCATCAGCGATCCAAACATGTACTGAGGAAATTCCACATCATCCGGGAGATTGTGGGAAGGGGAGACATATCAGTCGAAAGAGTCCCCTCTGCAGATAACGTTGCCGATCCACTTACGAAGCCCTTGCCAGGACCATTGTTTGAGAAGCATCGCGAAGCAATGGGATTAAAGTTTATGGGTAGTTGGCTCTAGGGCAAGTGGGAGATTGTTAGAGTAGATGCCCTACAAGTCAACTGTTGACTAGGGATTTTATTGACTCAAGTGTAATAAACAATCTTTATTTTAATATAATTCATTATTTCATGGTTTGTTAATTCTTTATCTGTATACCCATGTTATCAAACATAGATAAAGACCTTGATCATACTTTAATACAAATGAATCGTAATTCGATGTTGAAACTCGTTTGTAAATACTGTATGATCTAAATTCGTTCCTAGTCGATTCAGCCGCCTAAAACATGGATAAAGGTCGCTTGAGCTTGAGACTAGCATCTGTGATGTTGTGTACTGCGTTTCTTGGTAAGGGCATGGAGATGTCCAAACATGCAGATGGGTAGTCATATGATGATTATACCGAACAACCCTCCCTCGGACTTTCCAAGTGGTTCTCATACATCGAGAGGATAAGTCCGTGGTTATGATTGTATACCATTAGTCCTTATGACCCGAGACAACTCTGAGGCTCTATATGCTAGGGCTGTGCTTTGACTCGTTTACCGGCTCCAGGAGAGTCATCAGGTGGCGAGGTTGGGTACAGTCGCGACACATATAGGAGCCAGTGCATTGTAGTCGGGGATTCACCGCTCACCTACGGGTGTGGATATCCTATGTGATCTGATGTAATAATAGTGCATGGAATCTCTGGCCAGAGTATGAGATGTACGTTGGAGAAGGAGTTCTCCAATAGTACACGCGATGCCACTATTATATGTAACACATAGTTATCGAATTAATATGCAACCCTCGATGAACCAATGGTTGCAGATTCGATCGGGATATATGAGATGAAGGGACCGTACTGTACGTTAATCATAATCGACTGGTTCTTGCAGGCACTATCAGTGATACCTAGGGGATCATGGGGCGATGCTACTAGACGCTCCTACCATGATCCGATGGGTGCAATCAGAAATGAGTTCTGACATTCTTGATCAAGGTGTTGATGAATAGAATGGGGCTAACTAGGGTAAGCCCGAATAAGAATAAATGTTATTCTGAATCACAAGGAGTTGTGAACCCACGGCTAGCTGTATCCCTGAACCATTGAGGGTCACACAAGTACTGGATTGTTTGTTCCCGTAGAGAGAATAAATTCAAGAAGTTGAATTTATATTATATAGTAAATTCAAGGAGTTGAATTTATGATAAATAAATTTTGAGAGAATAAATTCAAGTAGTTGAATTTATAAAATGTGATAATTTAATTTATTAAACTCAAATGTTGGGTTTATTAAATATTAAATTTTGGAGGTGATAAAAATTCAAATAGTTGAATTTATAATTTAAATAATAAATTCAAATGTTGAATTTATACTGTATTTAATTTATTAAGCTCAAAAGTTGAGTTGATTAATTAATAAATTAAATATGGTGGGTATTATGTTTAATGGGCTTGTAGGAGTACAAGTCCAATATAATAAATAATTAAAGTTTTAATGGGCTTTGATTAAATTAATTAAACTAGTTGGACTAGCTCAATTAATTAAATCAAACCCATTAATGTTAATTATGTAATTAGGGTTTAATTAATTATAAATAATACATATAAAGACAAAACCCTAGCCCACCCACCTCACAACCTCACGTGAGCCTCCATTCCAAAGTGAGAAATTCGGCCACCTTGATTTATGGTTAGGGTTTGAGCCGTCTCTCAATTTTTCTCTCCTATGCAAAAGTTCTTCTAAATTTCTAGTGCAATTTAGAAGAGGAACAAATCTTCTAGTCGTGGACCTAATTAGAAGAATCGAAGAAAGTTCGTAGGGAATCATCAAGAGCTAATCCGTTCATACCGGATCAGTTGGAGCCAAGTGATTTAATTCACAAAGGTATAATTTTCAACTCCCTATGAATGTTTTGATAAATCATACGAGCGCCTAAAGCAATATTATTTTGTTTTTCAAAATAAAATAAAAATTTTAAATCTTCCGGTGCGTTTGGGCGTGTAGAAAACAGGATACAACAATTCACTCCAAGAAATGCCAACTCGCGGCCTCCCCTCCTACTCCTAGCCACGCCCGATCTGTCCCAAAGGCAGAACCAGCAACGCTCAGGCCTTCCTCATCCACGGCTCAGACCCCAAATGGTCTGGTCCAAGCCTTAGTTCGACCCCTGCACGTTGGAACACAAGAACCCAAGCCACTCTATAAGAACCCTCTACACGCACCTCCCCTTGCTGCATTCAGCAGCAGACCCGAACCCCAAGCCAACATCTTGACATCACTAGCAGATCCTAGACATTCAAGACCGCAGCCCCTTGCACTCTAAATTTCAGAAAACGTGAACAACAATCGTATGATACATGAAAACACATGGAAACCGCAAATCTTTCATGTAAAGGCTTAGATCGAAAATTTGAATGCAAGAACACCTTCATCAGTATATAATGCGTGTATGATGCGAAAACAAAGAAACAAACGTGCCTTGGTGATTTGAAGAGCAAGATCAAGACAATAGAACCCGGATGAACTTTTCTTGCCAACACAAGCCAACGTCGAAGCTTTCAGCTGCTGGGTGTTGGAACCGAGGGGAGGGAATCAGAGTGGGGGTGGGTGTCGGCTGATACAAGTTTAGGTTTAGGGTAATTGGTGATTAAGTGCTAATTATATAGGTAATACTAAGTTAATGGGCCACAATTGTACTTTAAAGATTTTTAAATGAGTTTTAAGTTCAATAAGTCCAAAAGTGGGCCCATTAAATCTAAACACACTCTCGAAAAATATTTCGTGTTGAAACGATTTTGAAAATATTAGCCGAACCCTCAAAAAGTCCCCTGATTCGATAAAATTTGCGTACCGTTAAAAATAAAATCATACGGGTAAAAATACCCAATAAATTCTCATTCTTGAAAAATACTTTTAAAATAATCTTATATTAATTAATAAAAATTAATCGTGCAATTAAAATAATTTTCTTGAAAATTTCTCGGTCCCCGTTCCTCGTTCGAGCGTGAAATGCGTCTAGAAACACTAATGCATGAACTTATAAAATTTCATGAAATAAATCCTATCATGCATGAATTATGCATAAAATACATAAAAATAATTAAACATAAATTAATGAAATAAACATGCTAAAATACCACTTCTTAAATAAGTCTTTATTAATTAATCTCAATACTCCATCTCCAGTCCGGCCTCACTTATTTAACTTAAAAGATAACAATTAAACTACTACATAAAATAAATAAATTTAAAGAAAAGAATTTAAATACTCATACGATAAAAATCATTTTAAATACTAGAATTATGCATGGCTTATACGCAGTCCAATTTTGAAAGGGGATCGGTTACGGTGACCGGAAGCGCAACGGAAGTTCAAAAAATTAATTTTTACATAGTAATTTTCGGCCACCATGTTCTTTGTGTAGCAAATACAATAAAACACAAAAATGACATTCATAGTGTGTTAAGAAATGTACCTATCAATCTCAAAGATTGATTATGGCTCCAACTAAGGTGTAAACACCTTAGCTCTTGTATGGCAAGAACTTATACAAGCTTCCTCCTTACTCCAAAATTAGGCCCACCACCAACTAGCTGGAGCCCCTCTTATTTTGCACTAGAAAAATAAAAGGATTTTTCAAAGAGAAGTATTTTCATTCCTCAACACTTGAAGAAGAAAATTGTAATGCCCGAATTTTGAAAATGTTGTAGTAGTTGTGATGGTTTATGACTTTACGTTATGGTATAAATGGTAATGAATGTTATAGAATGGAATAGATAATTGATGGGAAGAATCAAAGGTTGAATTTGAGCTAAATAGTTGATGGAAGTGCAGAAACGGTATGAAAAATGTGGCAGTAATTGTGGTTTTTAGCATAATGTTTTGTATATGGATCCAATTGATGTGAGGCCACTTCCATTAGAAAGATATGACATAAGGCTATAACTTTTTTATTTTGCGTTTTGGTCAAATCATTAGGGAAGACGAGCCCAAAGCGCCCCGAAGTGTGTCGTGCGTATTGTCGTTCCTACAATGACATATGTTGGGAGATTTAGCATAACTTTTTACTCAGACCTCCAAATGATCTGAAATTTTGGGAGGTTAAATAAAAGACATAGAGCTACAACTTTGTAGTTTACCACTTTCGCAAATTCCGAAGTTACAAATGAGTTTTGGGCAGAATACCGCGCGCCATTGCGCAGGATCCGGCGCCCTAGCGCGCGGGTTGCTGGAATTTTTGTGTGTGGGCAGTATGGTGCGCGCCCCAGCACCAAATCTCGCGCTATGGCGCCCAGCAGCATACTAAAAAACGTGTTTTGGGGTTTGGATGCTATATATTACATTGGGGAATGATTTTTGTATCATTTCTTCTCATCCTTCTCTTCTCTCTATCGGTTAGAAGCTAGGGTTCTCTCCTTCCTTCCATTTTCTAAATTATTCTTAAATCTATGGGAGATTTGTTCAATGAAATTATGAAATGAAGTTAGATTTGTGATACTCTCTCCAAGATCTTCAAGATGGTGTAAGTATGTTATATTTTTATTCAAGTTTGGAAATGGGATGAAGTTAGAATTGATATTTGAGTTGATATTTGAGATATTGAGATGTTGGAGATGTTGTGATTGTGTTGGTTTGAAATTAAAATGGAATTGAAGAGGAACTAACTCTTTAGCACACATGCCATGTGCTTGACAAAATGATTCAATGAATGTTGTATGGCATATTACGGTTAAGAAATGATACAGATTACTTCTTTACACAATTGTTGGAATTTGAGTTTTCTTGAATATCTAATTTGCGGATATTGATTTGAAGCCATATTGAATTGATTATGAATTTTGTACAGAAATTGCTCTGTTTTGATAAATGATCCGAGTTCTTGAGTTATAGTAGAATTCAAAGGTTCAAGACTTCTCATCTACACATTTCGATCTTCCTTTGGTAATATTTGAAAGGTATGTTACGGTCGTTAACATACGAGGTAAAAGTATCATTTTTATTTTAAATTGAAAATTCGATGGCTTGATGAATTATTTGTGATTTGTTGATGATTGATCTTTTGAGATGAGCTTATCATGATATTGACTTAGTGAGATTGAAATGCATCATTGCATTGCATATTGAGCCATTTTTTGATTCAGATTTGATATGGCGGAGGTCGTCTTCATATACTGATTTGTTGGACGTATGGGGCTATAGTTGAGTTGGCATCGTGTATGCGGAGGTCGCTGCTATGGCCTGAACACTCTCTGTAGGCGCACCATAGTCCTGGGATTGTAGAACACAGCACTCTACCCCGAGCGGTTGAGTTGGTGGATGTTGCTGGGTGATTCTATTCTCTTGGGTACCCTATGACCAGATGATTCACTTGATCTTGAGATTTATTGATAGCCCACAGCTTCTGATCATGGATTGCATTATATTGCATCTTTATGAATTTATATGAAACTTGTGAATTTAAATTGTCATATGTTATTGATTGTATCATACTGGGTTTATACTCACCGGCATGTCGGCTACCTCTTGTTTTCATGTGCTTGACGGTAGGTGAGGCGAGGCTTGGAATGCCAGAGTTCAGTTCCAGGCGAGGAGATACGAGTTAGAGTGGGATTCTCGGGTCTTAGGATCTATTTGTTGATGTTTGGATTATTCTAGTTCACTACTTTGGTTTGACATGTTGAAAATTATATTTCAAACATTTGTTACCTTTAAATTATTTTGACGTTGTTTATGTGGATTGTGAACCAGAAATTATGCATTTACTAAATCGTTTGGTTTGATACATTTAAAATTATTAGTATTAGATATCGGACCCGGGGCCCCACATCAGGTGGTATCAGAGCGTAAGATATTTGGGAACAGGGTAGATCGAGTCAGTTTGAATTGTTTGATCATGTGATATATTTGATAGCATTTTCATTGTGCTACGATGTGAAATACATGATATAAATTGAGATATTATATTGTTGAGTTTTTTTCGAGATTTTGAGATTGTTGAGTCTCAAGATCCAGAGATAATTGATACAAGATTGAGATGATTATGATATTGTGATTTTATATGTGTTTGATCTATTTTATATCAGACATGGCTACTCGAGGTAGAGGTCGTGGTAGACCTAGACAAGACATACCAGTGGCACAAGATCAGGGTAGTGCTACTCATACTCTGATGGATATAACTCCGACTCCGATGGAGATACTGTTAGCCAGATTTCAGTCTTTGCACCCACCGATGTTGAAGGGTACCGAGAATGCATTAGAGTGTGAGAACTGGTTGGAGAATATGGATCAATTATTTGAATCTCTTGAGTATCCAGATGATCGTAGAATCAAGTTAGCTGTTCATCAGTTATTGGATGTTGCTAAGAGTTGCTGGATAATGACCAAGAAAGCTTTAGAGGTTCGAGGTACGATTGTTACCTGGGATATTTTTAAATCTGAATTTTATCAGCGTTTCTTTCCTACTACCTCTTACAGGAAAGATAGGGGAGATGAGTTTGCAAATTTAAAGCAGGGAAATCTGAATATTGAGGACTATGTTGTTAAGTTTAAGCCTGATATGACAGATCACTGGACATTTTATGGTAAGGGTTCTCAAGCTAAGATTCCTTTGATATCTGTTTTGTCCATGACTCGTCTGTTGCAGAAAGGAGCAGAATGTTTCTTGGTTTATGCAATTGAT
This sequence comes from Primulina eburnea, assembly GCF_022965805.1. Lineage (NCBI taxonomy): Eukaryota > Viridiplantae > Streptophyta > Magnoliopsida > Lamiales > Gesneriaceae > Primulina > Primulina eburnea. Next base: position 29,735 of record NW_027330593.1, read on the forward strand.
ATTTCAAGGTCAGTACCTAAATTGGCAGATATTCCAATTGTTAGTGAATTTTCAGATGTATTTCCACATGAGATTCCAGGATTTCCTCCTGTCCGAGAGATTGATTTCAACATTGAGTTGATTCCAGGCACACAACCTATTTCTAGAGCTCCTTATAGGATGGCGCCAACTGAATTGAAGGAACTAAAGGAACAACTTGAGGATTTATTGGCTAAAGGATATATAAGACCAAGTGTTTCACCTTGGGGTGCTCCGGTTTTATTCGTGAAGAAGAAAGATGGGTCTATGAGGCTTTGTGTCGATTATAGACAGTTGAATAAAGCCACAGTAAAGAATAAGTATCCTTTGCCAAGGATTGATGATCTTTTTGACCAGTTGCAGGGTTTTTCAGTATATTCTAATATTGATTTAAGATCCGGATATCATCAGTTAAGAGTTAGAGAGGCAGATGTGCCTAAGACTGCTTTTCGTACCAGGTATGGGCATTTTGAATTTTTGGTTATGCCTTTTGGGTTGACCAATGCACCTGCGGTATTTATGGATTTGATGAACCGTGTGTTTCAACGGTATATAGATCAGTTTGTTGTAATCTTCATTGATGATATTCTTATTTATTCAAAATCTGAAATTGAGCATGTCGAACACTTGAGAGTTGTACTGCAGATTTTGAGAAATGAAAAGTTGTATGCTAAATTATCGAAATGCGAGTTTTGGTTGGATAGAGTGGTTTTCCTTGGACATGTGATTTCAAGTGAGGTATATCAGTTGATCCGAGTAAAGTTGAGGCAGTCATCAATTGGTCTAGACCGACATCAGTTCCTGAGGTACGTAGTTTTATGGGTTTGGCAGGCTATTATCGCAGATTTATTGAAGGATTCTCACAGATTGCGAGGCCAATTACCCAGCTGACACAAAAGAATGCACCATTTATTTGGTCGCAAGCTTGTGAGGCTAGTTTTGTTGAACTTAAGAAGAGATTAACTACTGCTCCAGTTCTGACTATTCCATCAGGTGTAGGAGGATTTACAGTGCACACTGATGCTTCACATCAGGGATTGGGTTGTGTTTTAATGCAGCATGGCTGTGTCGTTGCCTATGCTTCACGACAGTTGAAGCCACATGAGTCTAGATATCCAGTGCATGACTTGGAATTAGCAGCAGTGGTTTTTGCCCTAAAGATTTGGCGTCACTACTTGTATGGTGAGACATTTGAGATATTCACTGATCATAAGAGTTTGAAATACCTCTTTTCACAAGCGGAGCTGAACATGAGACAGAGACGTTGGTTAGACTTGTTGAAAGACTATGATTGCGAAATAAAATATTATCCAGGAAAGTCTAATGCAGCAGCCGATGCTTTGAGCAGAAAAGTATGTAATATATCCTTGATCACTAGCAGTGTATCTGATTTAGTAGAAGAATGTTGTCTTTCTGGTTTGGATTTTGTGGTAGATACTCAACCTGTAAGAGTATTTATGATTCAGGCAGAACCCGAGTTGTTTGTCAAAATTAGAGAGGCCCAAAAGTTAGATCAAAGCATTATGAAATCAGTTGAACTTGTCAAATCAGGACATCAATCAGAATTTCAGGTCAATAATGAGGGTATATTGTTTGTGAATGATCGTATTGTAGTTCCTGATATTTCAAAGTTGAGGATGCAGATTTTGCGTGATGCTCATTGCAGTAAGTTCAGTGTACACCCTGGAAGTAAAAAGATTTACAATGATTTGAAGAAACAATTTTGGTGGAAAAGAATGAAATCTGACATAGCAGAATTTGTATCTCGTTGTTTGAATTGTCAACAAGTAAAAGCAGAAAGAAAGCGACCAGGAGGTCTTTTGCATAGCCTTAAAGTTCCAGAATGGAAGTGGGATCATATCACCATGGACTTTGTCACGAAATTGCCGAGGTCGTCGAGGGGTTGCGATGCAATTTGGGTTATAGTTGACAGATTAACTAAGTCTTCATGTTTCATTCCTTATCAGATGACATATAGACATGATCAGATGGCCAGATTGTACATCAGAGAAGTTTTGAGATTGCATGGTGTTCCTAAGTCAATTGTATCAGATCGTGATCCCAGATTTTCTTCTCATTTTTGGCAGAGTTTACAAGAGGCCCTTGGTACTCGTTTGCATTTGAGTACAACATATCATCCTCAGACAGACGGACAGTCAGAACGTACTATTCATACATTAGAGGATATGCTGAGAGCTGTAGTGATGGATTTTGGTATTGGTTGGCAGGATTCGTTACCACTTGTCGAGTTTTCTTATAACAACAGTTTTCAAGTGAGCATTGGAATGTCACCATTTGAAGCATTATATGACAGGAAGTGTCGATCTCCTTTGTATTGGGACAATTTATCTGAAGCACCAATTGTAGGACCTGATATGATAAGAGATATGACAGAGAAGGTGAAATTGATTCAGAATCGTATGCGAGCTGCTCAGGATAGGCAGGCTAAGTATGCAAACATCAGGAGAAGACCGCTGATTTTTGAGAAAGGTGACAGAGTTTTTCTTAAAATATCTCCTTTTCGTGGTACAGTTAGATTTGGAAAGAAGGGTAAATTATCACCGAGATTCATAGGTCCATATGAGATTTTGGAACGTGTTGGTGATTTGGCTTATAGATTAGCTCTTCCTCCTGCGTTATCAGGTGTTCATGATGTCTTTCATGTGTCCATGTTGAGGAAATATCATCCAGATCCTTCTCATGTACTTCCACCCGATGAGGTTGAGTTAGATCAGACTTTGAGCTACATTGAGAGACCGATTCAAATTCTAGACAGAAAAGATAAGCAACTCAGAAATAAATTGATACCGTTGATTAAAGTACAGTGGAATAGACATGGTGTCGAAGAGGCAACTTGGGAATTAGAAGGTAAAATGAGACAAAAATATCCAGAGTTATTCAAATGAAGTACGCTTCTATTCTCGGTTTTATTTTCAGTATTGATTATTACATGTTAGACTTGAAAGAGATGATTGATTTCGAGGACGAAATCTATTTTTAGAGGGGAGGAATTGTAATGCCCGAATTTTGAAAATGTGGTAGTAGTTGTGATGGTTTATGACTTTACGTTATGGTATAAATGGTAATGAATGTTGTAGAATGGAATAGATAATTGATGGGAAGAATCAAAGGTTGAATTTGAGCTAAATAGTTGATGGAAGTGCTGAAACGGTATGAAAAATGTGGCAGTAGTTGTGGTTTTTAGCATAATGTTTTGTATATGGATATAATTGATGTGAGGCCACTTCCATTAGAAAGATATGACATAAGGCTATAACTTTCTTATTTTGCGTTTTGGTCAAATCATTAGGGAAGACGAGCCAAAAGCGCCCCGAAGTGTGTCGTGCGTATTGTCGTTCCTACAATGACACATGTTGGGAGATTTAGCATAACTTTTTACTCAGACCTCCAAATGATCTGAAATTATGGGAGGTTAAATAAAAGACATAGAGCTACAACTTTGTATTTTACCACTTTCGCAAATTCCGAAGTTACAAATGAGTTTTGGGCAGAATACCGCACGCCATCGCGCAGGATCCGGTGCCCTAGCGCGCGGGTTGCTGGAATTTTTGTGTGTGGGCAGTATGGTGCGCGCCCCAGCACCAAATCTCGCGCTATGGCGCCCAGCAGCATACTAAAAAACGTGTTTTGGGGTTTGGATGCTATATATTACATTGGGGAATGATTTTTGTATCATTTCTTCTCATCCTTCTCTTCTCTCTATCGATTAGAAGCTAGGGTTCTCTCCTTCCTTCCATTTTCTAAATTATTCTTAAATCTGTGGGAGATTTGTTCAATGAAATTATGAAATGAAGTTAGATTTGTGATCCTCTCTCCAAGATCTTCAAGATGGTGTAAGTATGTTATATTTTTATTCAAGTTTGGAAATGGGATGAAGTTAGAATTGATATTTGAGTTGATATTTGAGATATTGAGATGTTGGAGATGTTGTGATTGTGTTGGTTTGAAATTAAAATGGAATTGAAGAGGAGCTAACTCTTTAGCACACATGCCATGTGTTTGACAAAATGATTCAATGAATGTTTTATGGCATATTACGGTTAAGAAATGATACGGATTACTTCTTTACACAATTGTTGGAATTTGAGTTTTCTTGAATATCTAATTTGCGGATATTGATTTGAAGCCATATTGAATTGATTATGAATTTTGTACAGAAATTGCTCTGTTTTGATAAATGATCCGAGTTCTTGAGTTATAGTAGAATTCAAAGGTTCAAGACTTCTCACCTACACATTTCGATCTTCCTTTGGTAATATTTGAAAGGTATGTTACGGTCGTTAACATACGAGGTAAAAGTATCATTTTTATTTTAAATTGAAAATTCGATGGCTTGATGAATTATTTGTGATTTGTTGATGATTGATCTTTTGAGATGAGCTTATCATGATATTGACTTGATGAGATTGAAATGCATCATTGCATTGCATATTGTGCCATTTTTTGATTCAGATTTGATATGGCGGAGGTCGCCTTGATATACTGATTTGTTGGACGTATGGGGCTATAGTTGAGTTGGCATAGTGTATGCGGAGGTCGCTGCTATGGCCTGAACACTCTCTGTAGGCGCACCATAGTCCTGGGATTGTAGAACACAGCACTCTACCCCGAGCGGTTGAGTCGGTGGATGTTGCTGGGTGATTCTATTCCCTTGGGTACCCTATGACCAGATGATTCACTTGATCTTGAGATTTATTGATAGCCCACAGCTTCTGATCATGCATTGCATTATATTGCATCTTTATGAATTTATATGAAACTTGTGAATTTAAATTCTCATATGTTATTGATTGTATCATACTGGGTTTATACTCACCGGCATGTCGGCTACCTCTTGTTTTCATGTGCTTGACGGTAGGTGAGGCGAGGCTTAGAATGCCAGAGTCCAGTTCCAGGCGAGGAGATACGAGTTAGAGTGGGATTCTCGGGTCTTAGGATCTATTTGTTGATGTTTGGATTATTCTAGTTCACTACTTTGGTTTGACATGTTGAAAATTATAATTCAAACATTTGTGACCTTTAAATTATTTTGACGTTGTTTATGTGGATTGTGAACCAGAAATTATGCATTTACTAAATCGTTTGGTTTGATACATTTAAAATTATTAGTATTAGACATCGGACCCGGGGCCCCACAAAAATTGAGAGAAAACTTGGAGAGAAAGAGAGTGAAGAATTCGGCCAAGAAAGTGAGTGGGAGGAGAGAAGGAAGACTAGTCTTGGTTGTGGGAAAAGGTGTTCCAAAAAGTTGCATGTCATGCCTTGAAAACTCAAAAAGTAGTCTCCCAACCTTTCACCTCCCATGCATGCATATTATATGGTTTTTAACAAATTAAAAAACCATGGGCTAAATTTAATTATCTCAAACATATTTGAGACTAATTAAACATTACTTGAATTCACCCAAGTCTCACTAGTTAAATAATTAATTTAAATTGAGCTCTACAAGACTCAATATAATTTAATTAATTCAACACTTGAATTAATTTAATTATTTGGACTCTACTAGGTCCACTAGTGTTTAATTAATTCAACACTTGAATTAATTTAATTTAGTCCATAATAATATTTATGAAAATCACAATTTTCAAATACATTATTCATTTGGCCAACTTTTAATTTAGGAACACTTCCATAAATCAAAATTTACATTTCTCTCATAGAAGTCATACTTCTATTTTTCCTTTACGCTTATAAACTCATTTATAAGCCGTTCAACACATGGAACTAATTTCTTCTTTATAGAAGTCATACTTCTAATTTTCCTTACGCTTATAAACTCTTTTATAAGCCGTTCAACACATTGAACTATTTTACTTCTCAACGGGATCTAGAAAGCTAGTACTTGTGTGGCCCTCAATGGTTCATTGATACGACTAGCCGTGGGTTCACATCTCCATGTGATTCGGACTAAACATGTCCTTATTTGAGCATACTCCAATTGCTCCATTCTTACTTATCAACACTTTGGTAACAAGAACGTCAGAACTCAAGTCTGATATTACCCAACCAATCATGTTAAACGCCTAGCAGCATCGCTTACATGATTCCCTATGTATCAAATGATAGTGCCTGCAAGAACCATTCAATTATGGTTAGCGTACAGTACGGTCCCTTCAACTCATATATCCCGACCGATTCGACAACCATTGGTTTATCGAGAGTTGTCAATGAATCGATACTATGTGTCATGTCGTAGTTGCATCGATGGTGTAATCTATGAAACCCCTTTCATAATTACCACCATACTCTGATCAGATATTTCAAACTACATATACATGAAAACACATAGGATATCCATACCCGTAGGCAAGCGGTGAATCCCCGACTACAATGCATCGACTCCTATTTGTTTCGACAAAACACCCAACCTTGCCACCTGATGACCCCATGAGAGTCGGTAAACAAGTCAAAGTGTAATTCTAGCACATAGAGTCTCAATGTTGTCCCGGGTCATAAGGACTAATGGTGTACAACCATAAACCAGGACTTTTCCACTCGATAAGTGAGAACCACTTGGAAAGTCCTTTTTATGGAGGGTTGTTCAGTGCACTCTACAAGGAGCACCTATCTGCATGTTCGGACATCACAATGTCCCCTACCAATGAAACATGGTACTCACATCGCAGATACTAGTCTCGAATTCGAGCGGCCTATATCCTTCTTAGTGGCGGCTGAATCGATTAGGAACCGTTTAGAATATACAGTATTCCAAATATGAGTTTCATGATACTCATCATATGAGCATCTCATATTCTTTCTACTATTTGTATATTCAAGGGCTTTATCTATGCAACTAGCATGGATATACAGATAAAGATTTGCCAAAACAATAATTTCAAATATTATTAAAATAAAGACTGCTTATACATAGAGTTTCATTGTGAACACTCGGCCAACACTTGGCTCGACGGGCACCTACTCTAACAATCTCCCACTTGCACTAGAGCCAACTACCCGTATTCTTCAAACCCATTGATTCGCGATGCATCTCGAATAATGGTCCAGGTAAAGGCTTAGCTAGTGGATCAGCAACATTATCTGCGAAGCCGACTATGTCAAAAGACACTTCTTCTTCTTTCCACAATCTCTCCTAGGATTTGGTACTTACTCAATACATGTTTGGACTTCTGATGAGACCTTGGCTCCTTTGCTTGAGCTAAAGCTCCCGTGTTGTCACACAACACTGGGATAGGAGCAACTCAATTAGGAATGACGTCCAACTCTTGGACAAAATTCCTTATCCAAACAGCCTCCCTTGCTGCATCTGATGCAGCAATGTATTCGGCCTCTGTGCTGGAATCCGCAGTATTGTCTTGCTTGGAACTCTTCCAAGAGACAGCAGCACCATTGAGCATGAATACAAACCCAAAGGTTGACTTCGAGTCATCGATATCGCTTTGGAAGCTAGAGTTGGTATAGCCTTCCAATTTTAGTTCTCCACCCCATAGACCAAGAACAATTTATTGGTCCTTCTCAACTACTTGAGGATCTCTTTCACAGCTTTCCAGTGTGGAAGACCAGGGTTCGATTGATATCTACTCACTACACTTAGTGCGAAAGCCACGTCAGGACGTGTAGATATCATCACATACATGATGTTACCAATCGCAGATGCATAAGGAATGCTTTGTCATCGCCGATATCTCTGCATCAGTCTTGAAAGACAGACTTGGATAGGGACACGCCATGACACATTGGTAGATGTCCTCTCTTGGACTTATCCATCGAGAACCGCTTCACGATGGTATCAATGTATGTGGACTAGGTATGACCAAGCAATCTTCTTGATCTATCTCTATAGATCTGTATTCGTAATAAAAAAGATGCTTCACCCTAGTCCTGTATCGAGAACTTACTTGCTAAACATATCTTAGTTGATTGCAACATTCCTACATCATTCCCAATGAGTAGAATGTCATCAACATAAAACACCAGGAATGTCACAGCACTCCCACTGACCTTCTTATGTGTACACACAGGGTTCCTCAGGATTATTAGTAAAACCAAACTCTTTGATTGTACTATCGAATCTGAGGTTCCAACTCCTAGATGCCTGCTTTAGACCATAAATAGATCTTTGAAGTTTGCATACCATATGCTCACTTCCGATAGATGTAAACCCTTCGGGTTGAGACATATAAATCTCTTCCTTAATATCCCCATTAAGAAAGGCTGTCTTAACATCCATCTGCCATATCTGATAGTCATACCATGCAGCTATGGCTAGCAAAATCCTTATGGACTTGAACATTGCGACTGGGGAAAAGGTTTCCTCAAAGTCAACTCCTTGTCTTTGAGTATATCCTTTTGCCACCAATCGCGCCTTGAAGGTCAATACCTTCCCATCCGCCCCAAGTTTCCTCTTGTAAATCCATTTACACCCTATGGGAACAATTCCCTCAGGTGGATCCACGAGATTCCACACTTGGTTCGAATGCATGGAATTCATCTCAAATTCCATTGCTTCAAGCCATTTTTGATGAATCGGCATCAGATAATGCTTCCTTAAAGGTCCTTGGATCACATCCATGGATAGGCTCATCATGGCCCTCTTCAAGAAGCAGACCATACCTCATAGGTGGTCTCGAGACTCTCTTGGATCTTCTAGGAGCTTGTATCTTCTCACTTGGCTCTTCGGCTGTGGGTTCTACAATTGTGGGTGTCTCTCGAACCTCTTCGAGTTCTATCATCTCGCCTTTTCTAACTAATAGAAATTCCTTTTCCAAAAAGGTTGCATTCCAAGAAACAAACACCTTTGTTTCTTGGGGAAGATAGAAATGATATCCAACTGAATTCCGTGGATATCCCACAAAGTACCATAAAATGGATCGACTATCTAATTTATCTCCCACTACCTGCTTCAAATAAGCAGGGCTCCCCATATTCTAAGATAAGAATCTTTGGGAGACTTACACATCCATATCTCATATGCTGTCTGCCTTTGAATGGACATTTAATGGAATATCTTTTAATTTTAAGTTATAGAGATCGTTTTCAAGTTCTCAAGTACCAATTAAACATTCATTCTTGTAAATGTTGCAAACACCTTTGCAAAATAAAAAAGAATATCCATTTTTATCAGCATAGAAATGGAAACAATGTTTTTCACAAAATTCGGTACAAACAAAACATCTCTTAAAATTAACTTAAAATCATTGTTCATAAGCAAGTAAACATCTCCTATGGCCTTGGCAGCAACTCTTGCTCCATTGCCCATCCTCAAGAAGGTCTCACCTTCCCTAAGTTTCTTACTTCTTCCCATCACCTGTAACTCTTTACACAGATGTGAGCCACAACCGGTATCCAATACCCAAGAAGTAGAGTTAATTGAAATGTTTACTTCAATTTAGAACATACCGTTTCCAGAACTCTTCTGGGCCAGATATTCCTTGCAATTTCACATCCAATGTCCAGGTTTCTTGCAGTGATGACATACATCATCAGTCTTGTCAGCCTTAACTGGTCTGTCTGCCTCAACGGGATTCGGAGATTTCCTCAACAAGGGCACGTTCTTCTTGGGACGTTGGAAAGAACTCTTCTTTCCCTTCCCATGTGGATCAATCTTCGTACCAGATGAAGAACCCACATAAAGAACCAACTTCTCTTTCTTGATGGTTGATTCAAACATAACAAGCATATGCACCTACTCCTCAAGGGTCGGCTCCATCTTGTTCATGTTGAAGTTCACCACAAAAGGATCAAATGAGCTAGGCAATGATAACAGCAACACGTCGGTGGTCAACTTCGAAGGCAAGATCATATTCATGCCAACGAGCTTATCCACGAGCCCAATCAACTTCAGGCCATGCTCATGGACCGAGGCCCCATCTCGCATGCGCATAGTGATCAGCTCCTTGACGGTAGCATGCCTAAGAGGCCGTGTTTGCTCAGCAAAGAGCTCCTTGATATGCAAAAGAATGTCAGCAGCACTCTTTGCATCCTCAAAACGCCTCTGCAGCTCATCATTCATAGAAGTCAGCATATAACACATGGCTATCAAGTCATGGTCACACCATTCCTTGTAAGTCTGCAATTCCTCAGGAGTGCAGTCAGTCGGAGCCTCAACAGGGGGCGACTCAGTCAGTGTATATGCTACCTTTTCCGAATTCAAGACGATTTTCAGGTTTCTTAGCCAAGTGAGGTAATTAGGTCCAGTTAATATGTGTTTGTCGAGTATTACGAATATCGGATTGCGAATCGAAGACATTGTCAATTTGTACTGAAAAGTAAAAACAGATAAATGTTGATGATTATTTTAAAATATTTAGTAAGATATGAAGTTTGGACTTTTACTTCATAAATATTTGCTCCCACTGTTTTGACATCTTTCACTACCTTCTAGTGAAAACGGGAAACTCTTTTCCTCAGTAGGTACGTAAGGTCCAATTAGCGAATTATGATCCCGAATAATATCAGCCAATCACAATTCCTAAAAGGTAGTTTCCAATTGCATCACAATGCAAACCACTACGTAAACTTTTGTCTCACGTTTGATTAGGACCCAATAATATTACGTCGTTCATCTTCACGTGTCAAGCCTAACCTTGAACCTTAATGGACGGTCGCCATGAGTTCCCTCAATAATATGAGCCGAAATCATGGGAGTTCCACGTAGTTCACATCACCATGTCAATGGATGTCACGGCTTTCCGGCACCCAGAGCTCCCCCAATAATATAAGCCGAACCCCGAGTACGGGTAGTGTTCATCATGCACCCATTGTCTATGGAAGACAAGGAAATTATAAACAAATTCATAATTCCCCTTTTCGGGCTTGATATTAATTTTGAATCTTATTCAAAATGAGGGTTTTTTAATTTTGAAAGATCTCATCATTAATTTTATTTTAAAAGCTCGCCATGTTTGATCGTATGTTTGCCGGATTCATGCAACTTTGTTATTATCATAATAATAACGCACATACTCATTATTTATAGCATATCATGCATATATTATAAACAGTAAACAAAACAAGGATGATCAATCGACCCAAAACTAATGGCCCGTGTGAGCTAAACACGGGCCTAGGTCCAATCCTAGGGTAAATGCACGGGATGCAATGCAACTATTACATTAGCTTCCAATATTTACATGTCTTCGATCTCCATAATCATCATGGCCACCATCTTCCAATCTTGATCATCCACTATACTAATATTTACAAATAAATATCCATGGCAAATAGGGATACATCTCATGGGGTGGGAACGGGCCATAAACCAAGCCCACTTTATAAATTGATAATTATTACAATCATTCAACACAAAATATCCTAGCATACACCTAGCAAATTGGGCTTGGGCTTTTGATCATCCTTCATGCATAATATCACATATCATACACCATCAATTAATTATCACAATAATTAATTGATCCAATATTATATATCTTGGTCCAATCACTAACCGCCACGATTATAAACTAAATTAACAAAGTATACAAACACATTTGTCTACTTTCAAATTAATTTATTTATAACCGAATTTCTTGTAAATCACCATTTACTATAAATATTTAAAGTTCAACTTAAAATATTTATTTCATGAGAAAATATTTGCAACTTTTGTAATTTTAAACTTAAGGGCCCAAAAATTCATTTTTCACCAAAAACGTTTTGGCCCATTTAAAATTCACAAATATGTTAGACATCCAATGGCCCAACAACTCAAGGCCCATGACACTTTGATATTTCAAAAAACCTTTTGAAAACCCTAGTCGTCATCGCCGTCGCCGGAGCTCCGTCGCCGGATTCCGGCTACAAAATTTTTTTTTTTATTTATTTAAGTGTAGGGGCTGTTCGGGCTGCCCTTTATGCCCGTTTCGGGCAGCCCAAGCTGCCCGAAATGGGCAGCAAGTTAATCCGGCCTTGAATTCGTTGCAAAATTTTTTTCTCATGCGGTTAGAAATCAATCTCAACATAATATCTTGTAGTTGCTACACAAAATCGTAACCATAGCTCTGATACCACTTGAAAGGGGATCGGTTACGGTGACCGAAAGCGCAACGGAAGTTCAAAAAATTAATTTTTACATAGTAATTTTCGGCCACCATGTTCTTTGTGTAGCAAATACAATAAAACACAAAAATGACATTCATAGTGTGTTAAGAAATGTACCTATCAATCTCAAAGATTGATTATGGCTCCAACTAAGGTGTAAACACCTTAGCTCTTGTATGGCAAGAACTTCTACAAGCTTCCTCCTTACTCCAAAATTAGGCCCACCACCAACTAGGTAGAGCCCCTCTTATTTTGCACTAGAAAAATAAAAAGATTTTTCAAAGAGAAGTATTTTTCATTCCTCAACACTTGAAGAAGAAAATTGAGAGAAAACTTGGAGAGAAAGAGAGTGAAGAATTCGGCCAAGAAAGTGAGTGGGAGGAGAGAAGGAAGACTAGTCTTGGTTGTGGGAAAAGGTGTTCCAAAAGTTGCATGCCATGCCTTGAAAACTCAAAAAGTAGTCTCCCAACCTTTCACCTCCCATGCATGCATATTATATGGTTTTTAACAAATTAAAAAATCATGGACTAAATTTAATTATCTCAAACATATTTGAGACTAATTAAACATTACTTGAATTCACCCAAGTCCCACTAGTTAAATAATTAATTTAAATTGAGCTCTACAAGACTCAATATAATTTAATTAATTCAACACTTGAATTAATTTAATTATTTGGACTCTACTAGGTCCACTAGTGTTTAATTAATTCAACACTTGAACTAATTTAATTTAGTCCATAATAATGTTTATGAAAATCACAATTTTCAAATACATTATTCATTTGGCCATCTTTTAATTTAGGAACACTTCCATAAATCAAAATTTACATTTCTCTCATAGAAGTCATACTTCTATTTTTCCTTTACGTTTATAAACTCATTTATAAGCCGTTCAACACATTGAACTAATTTCTTATTATAGAAGTCATACTTCTAATTTTCCTTACGCTTATAAACTCCTTTATAAGCCGTTCAACACATTGAACTATTTTACTTCTCAACGGGATCTAGAAAGCTAGTACTTGTGTGGCCCTCAATGGTTCATTGATACAACTAGCCGTGGGTTCACATCTCCATGTGATTCGGACTAAACATGTCCTTATATGAGCATACCCCAATTGCTCCATTCTTACTTATCAACTCCTTGATAACAAGAACGTCAGAACTCAAGTCTGATAGTACCCAACCAATCATGTTAAACGCCTAGCAGCATCGCTTACATGATTCCCTAGGTATCAAATGATAGTGCCTGCAAGAACCATTCAATTATGGTTAGCGTACAGTACGGTCCCTTCAACTCATATATCCCGATCGATTCGACAACCATTGGTTTATCGAGAGTTGTCAATGAATCGATAATATGTGTCATGTCGTAGTTGCATCGATGGTGTAATCTATGAAACCCCTTTCATAATTACCACCATACTCTGATCAGAGATTTCAACCTACATACACATGATAACACATAGGATATCCATACCCGAAGGTAAGCGGTGAATCCCCGACTACAATGCATCGACTCCTATATGTTTCGACAGAACACCCAACCTTGCCACCTGATGACCCTATGAGAGTCGGTAAACAAGTCAAAGTGTAATTCTAGCACATAGAGTCTCAATGTTGTCCCGGGTCATAAGGACTAATGGTGTACAACCATAAACTAGGACTTTTCCACTCGATAAGTGAGAACCACTTGGAAAGTCCTTTTATGGAGGGTTGTTCAGTGCACTCTACCAGGAGCACCTATCTGCATGCTTCGGACATCACAATGTCCCCTACCAATGAAACATGGTACTCACATCGCAGATACTAGTCTCGAACTCTAGCGGCCTATATCCTTCTTAGTGGCGGCTGAATCGACTAGGAACTGTTTAGAATATACAGTATTCCAAATATGAGTTTCATGATACTCATCATATGAGCATCTCATAATCTTTCTACTATTTGTATATTCAAGGGATTTATCTATGCAACTAGCATGGGTATACAGATAAAGATTTGCCAAAACAATAATTTCAAATATTATTAAAATAAAGATTGCTTATACATAGAGTTTCATTGTGAACACTCGGCCAACACTTGGCTCGACGGGCACGTACTCTAACATTTATATGTATGGAGAGTAAATATAAAGACTCACATACTATTAAAGGAGGGTGTCAAGTGGAACAAGAGCCTAAATCTCCCCATGTAGATAAAAATTGGGTGGAGAGAGGCGAGGGTAAAGCCTATCTTAGGAACGGACACCTCCAAGCGTATTTCCACCGAAGAGCTGATCGCAGAGCTTGAAAAACTGAAACAGCGAGTCCAAGCGTTGGAAACCTTTAAAAGCATCGCTGATGCAAATAAGAGGGATTCGGATTTAAGTTAATAGGAGGGGAAGTCTTTATATTGGCTGGAGGAAAACTGGCCGAGAATGTTAGTGAGGGCTATGGTTGAAGTGAAAGATCTTTCACTACAGTGGGAAGAAGACAGGTGGACAAAACAAGAGTAACTGATTGAGGATGAGCTAAAACAAAAAATAGGAATCTGGGGATGGGGAGCAGTTTAGAAAGCCATTTTGTTTTGGGTCAGGGAGTGATCTAAACCCCTTTATTTTGTGCTTGCCTTGTAGAAGGAGAATAGGAGGATATCTTATACTGATTTGGATAGCTCGGAGGATTAGAGCACGTGGCATATGTACTTAGACTTTCCTTTTTTCCCCTTTTTCTTCCCGGTTCAATATTTGTGCTCGAAGGTCTTCGTTTCCGTGTATTTGATCTCCTCTGCTTTTACTGCTCCTACCCAAAAGAGATATTTTGCCATGTTTCCCGCGAGAGGTCGCCTTCTCTCAGGCCAGCAGTCGACTAGAAGTAGAAGACTGCTTTATGACGGGCTTCCCTGTTTCCTGGGCTCTGCTCGCTTCGTCTACGGCTCCGATCCTAATAATTGAAAAACTACTTTGGCAGCCTTGCCCTACATTAAGATTGAAAACTTGTCGTCAAGAAAAAAAAAATGGAAATAGTGATTCAAGATCTAGATGGATCCCTATCTGTATCTCTATCCACGAAGATACCTATCTATATGGAGAAATATCTATCTATGAATAGATCTAAACTATCCTCTATCTGGATAGATATATCCCTTATGAGGGATTACGCCGATCTTTATATGTTTTGGCCACGTTCGTCCGAAGAAGAAGGTTTGGATCTTTCAATCTTATGTCGTGAGGTATGTGACCTATGTTAGGTCCATAAAATACCACAGCTTTTGGTGTTCTATGATTCACCTCCGAATAATGAGTAGGTAGTTCGATTCTTTTGATTTTTCTCTTCATAGTAAACTGATGGGGGGATGCGGAGCAATAGGTCGAATTACTGTATAAAGAAGAGTTGTAAACTATATGATTTCTTGTTCGAGTAGGAATATTTTTGTTTTTCTCGTACCTTCTCTTCGATAAGAATAAGGATTTGAAATGATACAAATTCCTCTTAATTCTGTTGTGCTCATCGAAATAACTGCCTAAGCATACTTTTTTGGATCCAAACTTCTTTGTGTCTTCTTCTTGCATAGAAGAATGCAACTGTTGTAAAAACTGGGATTTTAGTAGTAGGCGGCATCCCTTCAACGTTTTGAATTTTCGGAACCATTCTGCTAGCATCTAGCTCAGAACAACAAGTAGCTGCATAGCTCATAACTCTAGCTACCTTTAAGAGATTGTAAAAGAAGATCGTGTACTCGTAGGACTTGTCAGGATCGCAGCTCCCTTCGGTTCATATTATCGTATGTGACAGTCGATATCACCTGCTTACCATTTAACGAATTTAACACTTATAAATGCAATATTTCGAAAATACAGAAAAATGGCTTCATGTTCTTCATGCATACAATATTTAAACAATATTATGATATGATGGATTAGAAAAAGAGATGTATGGCATGCCTTTGCGTTATATACGCAGGAAAACCGTTGACGACGAAGAACGGAGTGAAACCTTTGGCTTGTTCTACCTTGCACCTTCGAATTTTCCTTCAACTTGGTGATGTGTGTGTGCCGTGTGGTTGAAGGTTTGGGGAGAGTTTTTCTGAATTTTAAAAGAATGGGAGGCATGTAGTTGTGTGATGGTGGGTAGGGTTTTAACATATTATATATTAAATAATTCTACTAATATGGTTTAGACCTATTAAGCCTCCTAATTAAGCCCAAAAACCTTTAATTAAACGAAAATTATTTTGTTTAGACTAGTTTGTGAATTTATTAGCAGGGTTGCTAAAACATTCGCATTTTTTATGAAAAACCAAAACCGATAAAATTTATGTCACGGCGTATAAAATCACCTAAAAACTCTTTATTTTCAAAAATAATAAAAAGCATCACCCATATTTTAAATAATTAAAAACAATTATTTGATAAAAACATTTTCTATATTTCAGCCATCGGTCTCATTCCTCAATCGCAACTCGAATAACCTTTAAAAATAAATTTTAATTTAATCATGTAGAAAAGTATATTTTAAACATGCAAATATGCACAATATAATTAATTAATGCAATTAAAACATTTAATTAAAATACAGGGGAATTTAATAATTCAAATGCATGTGGTTCGTGTGGACCTTTAAATTTTCAGGACGTTACAAATCTTCTCCACTTCTCACTTCGAGTTCAAACTCATAGGCTTTTAAGTCTGCAAACAAGTCGTATAGTTCTAACTTCTTCAGATCTTTAGATACTCTCATAGCCATATTGTAACGCCCCGAAAATTCAAAGGTCCACGCGAATCGCATGCATAAAATTATTAAATTCCTTGTGTATTTCAATTAAATGTTTTAATTGCATGAATTAATTATGTTGTGCATATTTACATGTTTAAAATATATTTTTCTACATGATTGCATTAAAATGTATTTTTAAAGGTTATTCGAGTTGCGATCGAGGAACGGAGAATGAGGTCTAAAAAATGTAAAATGTTTTTATTAAATAAATTGTTTTTAATTATTTAAAGTATGGGTGATGCTTTTTATTATTTTTGAAAATATGGGGTTTTGAGGTGATTTTATACGTTGAGACGTAAATTTTATTGGCGTTGGTTTTTCAACAAAAATAGGAACGTTTTGACAACCCAGCTAATAAATTCAAAAATTTTATTAAAAAATTATTTTTAATATTTAATTATGCACTAATGGGCCTAATTAACCTACCCAATGGGCCTAAGCTTGGTTAGTATCCTAATTAACTATTTAAAGTACAATTTCAACCCCCAAAACCCTCATAACTCTCGCTCCACTCCCCAATCCCATACAAACTCCCCACCAGCAAACCCACACGGCACACACATCATATTTCTTCAAGGAAAAGCTCCAAAATTTCAAAGGAATTCAGCCAAGGGTTTTTCTTCGTCGTCGTTCTTCGCATCGCCATTGAATATTCGTGCGTTTAAAACGTAAAAGCAAGCCATAAATCTCTTTTTTTCTCATCTATCACATCATAGTACATGTTTTGATAGGATCGGTTAACTCAACGTGAAAGTGTTTAGAAGGGGGGGGTTGAATAAACACTTGCTAGATTAAAACTTCTTCGAAAGGTTGGGTACAGTTTTGTTACAAACTGACTCAAGTATCTCGTCGGTCGATAACAATCAGTTAAACTGAATAAAACAGTTGCGGAAAACTAACTGACTGAAAGATAGAATGAATAACTGAAAGTAAATAACACAGGAAATGTTTCTGGATGTTCGGAGACTTGAATAACTCCTACGTCACCCCTTCTATCACAAAGATAGGATATTCACTAAAAGACTTTGATCAAATACAATAACGTGTACTGACCCACTTCAGTTTGGACTTATCTATTGCCAAAACTGAAACTCTTAGTTAACAACTCTTTTACAGATCACAACTGATCTTAGCACAACTTGTACAATTTATCAAAGATTACAAAGTGCTTTTTCTAGCTCAAAACGTAGCCTGAATGCTACTGATAAAACTGATAAGCTTGAGCTTTGATTTGACGAAGTTGAGAGAATATTTTCGCAGAGTAACAGCAAGTAAAATGAGTAGTTCAGAATCGGTAGTTCTTCAGCTGCTCTCTTCGACTATTTATAGGCTTCTGTCAACGGTAACATTTATTTGAATAACAGCCGTTGTTTGCCACGTCAATATTCCCTGATAGATCGTACACTGCAACTTCTGAAATGCGGCGATCCACTACCAGTTCGCAGAAGACTGTACTATTTGTCGGTTGTCGTTTTCACTTTATGACGTGTACAGCTGAAAGATCAGCTGATAACAAATCAGTTGGCGAGAATGAACTGGCGAGAATATCTGCTGAAATATCAGTTAAGCTAGGTTCAGTTAAGTCGATCAGTTGGTAGCTTTTAGTTGCTGAATTCAGTTGAGTCTTTTGTCAAACGCCGGAATTAAGTTTCCAACAATTTCCCCCTTTATGGTGTTTTGACAAAACTTGGAATAAATAACTGAATTCTGCATAGTAGATAAAATAAGATCAACAACTGAAATAATAGAAATCTGATACAATCAATACTGCTGTACTAAGAATTCTTCTGTACTAAGAATTCTTCTGCTCTTCCCCCTTTTTGTCAAACTGCTCCATCTTGTCAGATAGCTTGCGAACGTGAGAAGAAAGAACCGTGACAGAGCATGACATATTTTCAATAGCAGTAGACAGTGTGACTTGCAGTAGATCAAATTTCCGAGACATAAGCGATTCCACATTGTTGACGCGTTGATTAATGAGTTCTTGAGTGGCAGTCAGACCGGATATGATACCTCTATTTTTCTGAATGTCACTGACTGCAAAAGAAAGAGCGGTAACAGCAGATTCGATGGCCTTCAGTCTTTTGATGGATTCCTGAGTATCGTCTAACTTCACACTGTGCGAAAGTTGCGTATTTTGAATTTTGGAAATGGCCGAAATTATTTGATTCATGCTGTCCTGCATATGTTGGACTTCCTCAAAAATGAGATCAAAATCTGCTGAAGATGGAGGGTTGGATTGATGAGAAGTGCTTGGTTCACTTGTTGTTTGCTGAGTAATGACCAAGGCTTGGTCAGTTATCTTGGTATCAGCAATTGGCTGAACTGAAGTATCAGTTCCAGTTATTGTCCCTTGAACCGGAGTCTCATCAGCAGTCTTTTCTTCTTGATCTAAAGATGGTGAGGGAGGATGTTGTACAGTTAATGGTGACACAACCTGAACTGATGCCTCTAGTGAATGATCAATTGATTCAACTGGCATATCAATTTGTAAGCCCTGATCAGCAGATTGGTCTGGTGGAACAATTTCGACTGAAGAAATAGTGACCTGTAGATTGGTTTGATCAGCAGAGCGATCAACTGGATCATTAACTGGTGCACTAAAGTGGGACTCCTCTACCACTGCTTGAATCACTTCATCAATATGAGCAAGAGATAGCTCCGCTTCAGTATATAGTAGTTGTTCAACAGGTGGTGAAGGAAGCTTATCAGAAACTGGTTCTCCAGTTGGAACCAGAACTAAGGCGGATGATGGTGCTGTTTTGTCAGAGAATGCTGTTTCAACTTGTTCCTCATTGTCATCATCTGAATCTCCTTGGTAGACCACGAGTTCTTGATCCGATTCCCAAAATTTGATTCGAGATAGTATCCCCATCAGATCAGTGTCAAGCTGAGTGATTACAGCTTGATCAGCATATGCAGTAGGGGCAGTTGGCAAGTAGTTGTTCTTAAGTTTAGCAACAATTTGAGCCAACTTCTTTGCTCTCAGCTGATCAAAGAAATAGCTTTTTCTCTCCAAGGCTTGAACAATAGTTGCAGCTTTGACCGTGCGGAGAACGAGGGCCTCCAACTTGATGAATTTTCTCAGTTCGGACTTCTCCTTCAGTTGCTTGGCAAAAACTTCAGTACGATAGGCTACCCAAGCGTCATAGGACTTAGTCTTTGCAGCAGCAAAACTGTTCACTTTTGCCCATACGAGATCAATATGAGTCTGAATTGGGTTTGAGGGTCTGGGTTCCACAATCAATTTCTCTTTTCCTTTATCACCACTCAAGATATGAGGGATTTCCAGTCCTGTTCGAGTTGATTCCACCGGTTCTATAAACTTTATCCCTTTAGGTCTTGCAGGTGCCACACCAATTGGTCGAGATATTTGAGTAACAGGAGCTTGCGTCCTAACCGATTTTTTTATGGTACTTGCTGAATCATCTTGTGGAATAATCTGCAGAGGAACTGCTTCTATAGGTTGCTGATCAGTGAAGGAAATCATTTTGTCAGTCGGACTGGTTACCTCAGAAGTTGTTTTAACCCTTTGAGTTCTTGGCTTCTTCACAATGTGAGGAGATGGAGTCTTTTCTGATTCTGATGAACTCAAAACCAACTTTCTTTTGGCAATCTGCAGTTGAGCCAACGTTTTGGTTTTCTTGACTGATTTGGGAGCGGCTAACTGAGTCCCAATTTCCTGTTTGATTTTCACAAACTGAGTAGTGGTCAAGTCC
Organism: Primulina eburnea; assembly: GCF_022965805.1. Classification (NCBI taxonomy): domain Eukaryota; kingdom Viridiplantae; phylum Streptophyta; class Magnoliopsida; order Lamiales; family Gesneriaceae; genus Primulina; species Primulina eburnea. The sequence goes on from NW_027330593.1 coordinate 50,249, forward strand.
ATTTTGGATTTGATTGGCATTGTGTTCTTTGCATTGAACACCTTAAATTTCGATGTTCTCTCAGAGTCCTCAGCCACTAAGCCTTTAGCTTTCAGTAAATAACTGATTTGAACTGCAAAGCCCTTGGATTGTTTAGAAGACAGAAACATATTCTTCAGAACATTAAAAATGAGACGCTTCCAGTTAAATTTTTGACCAGCCATAATAACGGTAATGGCCTGAAATTTCTCTAAAGTTAGAGCAGCGAATGATCCTGCTTTTGCCAAAATTCCTTTTGCAATAACATCAGCTAGCAATTGAACTTCATGTTTCAGTTCTTTCTTAGGATCTGAAACCTTAATCTTTCGTCCATCAATAGAAAGAGAGACTTGCATCTCTTCAATATCAGACGCCTTGACATCTGAGAGTTGTGCCATACCTTCAGAAGGTAAATGAAAGAAATCACCAAGAGAATCTTCAGAAATGATCAGCAACTGATCATTGATAGTAGACTTGATATTTCCCTCAGAATCAATCACGCCAGAAGAGTAGAAATCCTGAAGTTCTTTGGGATAGATATCCTGAGAAGATTGTCCCAAAAATGTTCTTAGACCAGCAACTTCAAGCTTCTGAAATACTTTCTGAACTTCAGCATCGTCGAAGGATAATATAGATCCAAAGTTGATGGTCATAGAATTTAGCATGAAAGCGGGAATTTGGGTTGCCATTGATAACTGATAAATTGCCTGAAAGAAAATTCGAGGAATGAGGTAGTTCTTGCCCTAAGGAGAATTTGACGTAGTCGAAAAGTAAGACTGAAAAGAGGCGGGTAATAGTACATATGTACGTGACCATTCAAACTCTGGACACGTGTCAGTCCAAAGAATTTTGAAAGAAACAAAGTAGTACGTGTGCTACAATCGTGTGTACGAATTGAGTGGTGAAGATAACTCCACGTAAAGAAAATCAAGAGTCATGATTAGTTTAGCAGACGGTCACGTCATTTGATTTGGAATAAAATTGGGTTAATTAGTTAACTTATATGAGAAGATTAGTGAAAAGTTCGACTGATAGGTCAGTTGATAAGACTGAGTTCTTTCAGTCGAGAATTTACTAACGACTGTCTTCTCAGTTAACCTCTTGAACCATTATTCCCCCTTAATCTATTAAAGCAAAATGACGGCAATAGACAGAGAATATTAATGATGAGTATGGTGCTGGGTATAGCAAACGTCACAGAGAGATGTCCTTTCGTATCCCTCCTTTGTTTTGCCCTATAAATAAGAGTGAAGGGGTTAGCCAAAATTCATCTCAGCAAGTAATTCTACACAGATAAAGATAATGGCAGAAGCTGGAAGCTCAAGTGACGCTCAGTTTACTCTGCAAGCTAGGAAGCAGTTCATAGAAGATGAAGTCTTCTACACTAGCCTTCGTTACTGGGAAGAGATGCAGGAGCTGGAGTTCCTGTATTACTCTGGACGGGTCTCCACTTTCAGGCGGAAGGCCCAACTACAAGAGGTGCGGGAGCTCCTAGAGGTTCCTGCGGGGGTGGACCTTTTTAAAGAAGGTTATCTCTACAAGCACTTTCTTCTGAAGGAGCTGGAGATCCTCCGTCGCATCGCTGTCTCCCATGATTTCTGCAAAACTTCTTCCTCAGCACTAGCTGCATGGATGAGTTTGTGGATAGATTCTGTGGAGGAAAATATTGTGACAATGTAACCGGCTCCTCTCCTGATTAATGAAAATATTTATTATGTTTTATCGTCGTTGTTCTTTTATCTCTGCCTGCAATGATTTGTTAGAAACATAACCATAAGAACAATACAAACACTTGCTGACATCAGTTAAGAGTTCATAAGAATAAGCAACTCACTTAAATATTCAGTAAAACAACAATAAAGCTTAATCAACAAATTACGAACAATGATCATTAATTAAGATAAATCAATTAATCCAAGTATATTGCGGAAGTGAGAAAACTTAGTCTCAGCCAGTGGCTTGGTGAAGATATCAGCTGCTTGTTGTTCAGTTGAGACGTATTCCAGTCTGATTTCCTTCTTGAGAGCATGATCTCTGATGAAGTGATGTCTGACATCTATGTGTTTGGTTCGAGAGTGAAGAACTGGATTGTAGGTTATAGCAATTGTGCTTGTGTTGTCACAAAATATAGGTGATTCTTTAGCATCAACTCCATAATCTCTCAGTTGTTGCTGAATCCAGAGCAGTTGGGCACAACAGCTTCCAGCAGCAAGATATTCTGCTTCAGTTGTGGAAGTTGCTATGGATGTTTGCTTTTTGCTGAACCAAGAAATCAGTCGGTCTCCTAGAAACTGACATGATCCACTTGTACTTTTTCGATCAAGTTTACATCCTGCATAGTCTGCATCTGAATAACCAACTAAATTGAAAGATGAGTCTTTAGAATACCATAACCCAACATTTTGTGTGCCTTTAAGATATTTCAAAATACGTTTGGCAGCAGCAAAATGGGATTGCTTAGGATTTGCCTGAAATCTAGCACACATACAGACAGCAAACACAATATCAGGACGACTAGCAGTTAGATACAATAATGAACCTATTAAACCTCTGTAAAGCGTCGTCTCAACTGATATTCCCCCTTGATCAGTGTCTAGTTTAACTGATGAGCTCATGGGAGTGCTTGCAGCTGAACACGATTCCATGCCAAATTTCTTTAGTAATTCCTTTGTATATTTTGTTTGACTGATGAAGGTGCCTGAATCCAATTGTTTCACTTGTAATCCAAGAAAGAATGTCAGTTCACCCATCATGCTCATTTCGAATTTTTCCTGCATCAACTTAGCAAATTTCTCACATAATTTGGGGTTAGTTGACCCAAATATGATATCATCAACATAAATTTGAACAAGTAAGATATGATCATTCTTAGAAAATTTGAACAACGTCTTATCAACTGATCCAACAGAAAAATCATGATCAGTTAGAAATTTTGAAAGAGTTTCGTACCAAGCTCTTGGAGCTTGTTTAAGACCATATAAGGCTTTGTTCAAATGATAGACATGATCAGGAAGGTGATGATTAACAAAACCTGGAGGTTGTTCAACAAAGACTTCTTCCTGCAACTGTCCATTCAGAAATGCGCTTTTAACATCCATCTGGTACACTTTGAAATTTTTGAATGATGCATAGGCCAGGAATATTCTAATTGCTTCCAGTCTTGCAACTGGTGCATATGTCTCATCATAATCAATTCCTTCTTCCTGCCTGTATCCTTGTGCAACTAGCCTTGCTTTGTTGCGCACAACTGAACCATCCTCGTTCAGTTTGTTCCTGTATACCCATTTTGTACCTATAACAGTTTTGGAAATTGGTCTTGGAACTAAGTTCCAGACATTATTATGAATAAACTGATTTAGCTCTTCTTGCATAGCATTTATCCAGTTAGGATCAGCAAGAGCTTCATCAGTTTTCTTTGGTTTCAGTTGAGATACAAAAGCTGAATGAATGAATAAGTTAAGCGTTTGATTTCTCGTTCTTACCGGATCAGATGGATTACCTATCACCAATTCTGGAGGATGTGATTTCTTCCATCTGAGTTCAGCATTTGTTGATTCCAAATTGGTAACTGCTTCAGTAGGTAACTGATTGGTTTCAGTTTCAGTTGGAGCTGTTTCAGTTGGCAACTGAATCTCATTTGTTTGTTCTACTAACTGATTAGCTTCCAATTCAACAGCCTGATCTAATATCTCAGGTTCAGGTGTTTGGAGATTGCTTTGATTAATATGACTATCTTCTTCATCATCATCCTCCAAACTGATATCTGTAAATCTGTCAGCTAGCTCAACTGTATCAGTTGGCTTATCAGTTAGTACAGTTTCATCAAAAACAACATGAATAGATTCTTCAACATTTAAAGTGTTTTTGTTGAAGACTCTGTAAGCTTTACTTACTGATGAATAACCAAGAAATATTCCTTCTGCAGATTTAGCATCAAAAGCTTTTAAATGAGTTTTACCATTGTCGAGTATAAAACATCTGCAGCCGAATATTTTAAAGTAAGAAACCACACTTTTTCTTCCATGCCAGATCTCATACGGTGTTTTCAAATGATTCTTATTAATCATTGATCTGTTTTGAGTGTAACACGCAGTGTTCACTGCTTCTGCCCAAAACCTTTGAGAGATACTAGAATCAGCAAGCATTGTTCTAGCAGCTTCCTTAAGTGTTCGATTTCTCCTTTCAGCTACACCATTTTGCTGAGGAGTTCTTGCTGCTGAGAGCTCATGTTTGATTCCAGTATTCTCTAAATAGTTTGAAAGAATTTTATTGATAAATTCAGTTCCTCGATCGGATCTGATTCTGTCAATTCCAACTGATTTTTCATTTGATAATCTTTTGAAAAGCTTGATCAGTTGAGCAGCAGTTTGGTCTTTGGTCTTGAGAAAAATGACCCAAGTGAATCTAGAAAAATCATCTACAACCACCAAGGTGTATTTCATTCCCCCTAAGCTCATCACCGGTATTGGACCAAAGAGATCCATATGTAATAGTTCTAAGCATCGGGAAGAAGATTTACGACCCTTGTTCTTAAAAGAAGATTTTATTTGTTTGCCAAACTGACATGCTGAGCAAATTTTGTCTTTTGTAAAATCCATTTTGGGCAGCCCAGTCACAAGATCATGTTTACTCAAATATGCAATAGATTTGAAATTCAAGTAGTTTAACCTCTTATGCCATAACCAGTTTTTCGAAGATTTTGAGGCAATAAGACATACTGGTGCATAAGGTTGATCATTCCAGCTGACTTTGTATGTGTTTCCACATCTTTTGCCAGTTAGAATGACCTCATCAGTTGAGTTTTTGACTGAGCAAATAAGTTTGTCAAATTGAACTGAAAATCCATTATCGCATAACTGACTGATGCTTATCAGATTATACTTGAGATTTTCAACTAATAAAACATCATTAATGATAAAATTACCATGGATAAGCTTACCCTTACCCACAGTTGTACCTTTCGAGTTGTCTCCAAAACTAATCTTTGGACCATCGTATTTGATCAGTTTGGATAGCAGTTTTGAATCACCTGTCATGTGTCTTGAGCATCCACTGTCAATATACCAAACTGAATCTTCAGTTGTACCTGTTACCTGCATTCACATACAAAATAAGATTGTGGTACCCTTTGTTTATTTGGGTCCAAAGTTGATTAGTCCTTTAGGAATCCAAACTTGGATCAGTCTGACTGACCGTCCAGTTGCTGTATTCCATATGGTCTTTCTCGTTTTGTGTGTGCTTTGTGTGTGATGCATAGGTGAATCAATATGTGATTTTGCCTTTCCCAACTGATTGTTCGGCCGATATCGTTTCTAAACAGGCTTACAGTTATAGTAGTTGGAGTATTCATTTGAAAATCGTTTTGAAATTCTTTTCGATGTTTGACCACGAAAGTCAGTTGAAATTTTTGGACTATATCCAATACCATATCTATTTGCCTTGTTCTTGTTCTCAAAGGGCGGTTCAATCAGTTTACTTGGTTCAAGCTGTTCTTGTTCCACGACTGATTTGACAAAGCGAATGAATTTTCCTTTGTCCATATTCAGTTGTGGCTGAGTATCATTGGAAGACATCTCACTTTGACTACTGAACCCTAGTCCAGTCTTGTCAGCAACTGATTTTTGCGAATTCTGAATATCAGTTAGAGCTGCTGAAGATTTATTCCAAGCCTGAATGAGCTCGTTGTGCTTTGCATTTTCAAGCATCAATTTTTGAATCAACAATTGATTCCTGCTCTTTTCAGCATTGAGCTCAGCAATTTCCCTTTTTAGACTCAACATATCAACTGACTGATCAGTTTTAGTATTGTTGTCCAAGGGATCATCTTGCTTTGCTCTGGCTTTATCAAATGATAGAGCAAGCTTTTGATACTCGCTGACCATGTCATGAAGAGTCGAAATAAGCTCTTCTCTAGTGAAATCAGTTGAGCTAAAGTCGAATACCTGCTGATTGTCTGATTGATCTTCTGTCTCATCATCCATCAGACACTTGACTTCTTCCTCTTCTTCACTAGAACTGTATGAAGTTTCAGCTTCTGACTCATCACTGTCAGTCTCTGCCCATTTGGCTTTGCTTTCTTCAGCTATTAGCACTTCATGCTTCTTTTTATAGGTTTTCCTTTCATCCTTAGGTCTCCTTTTGTGCTCATATGATTTCTTTTTCCGTTCAGTTGAGACTTGACTGTCCTTCTTTGGTTTTGGGCAGTCAGCAATGAAATGTCCTGGCTTTCCACAGTTATAGCAAGCGTTTGAATCTTCTCTGGAGTTATTTCTTTGGTAGCTCTTCTGAAAATTTCCCTGATTCTTCCTCATTAATCTACCAAACTTTCTGATAAACAATGACATAGCATCATTGCTCAATTGATCTGCAGCTTTTTCAACTGAACCAGTTGGTTCTGTTCTTATAGCAGTTAGAGCAGTAGTTGATGAAGGTGTTGATGGTTCTGCTTCTCCTCGAGTTTGTAACTTAAACTCATAAGCTTTCAGATCAGCAAACAAATCATGAATTTCAACTTTGTTCAAGTCTTTTGATTCCCTCATGGCCATTGTCTTGACATCCCATTCCCTGGGAAGTCCTCTGATAATCTTGAGAGCCACTTTTTATTTGTATACACTTTTCCAAGTGCATTTAGTTCATTTATGATTCCACTGGTTCTTTCATCATATTCAAGCATTGATTCTCCAGCTTTCATTTTGATGTTGTCAAACTTCTGTACAGCAACAGAAAGTTTGTTTTCCTTTGTTTGCTCATTTCCCTCGCATAACTGAATCAGCTTTTCCCATATCTCTTTTCCTGTCTTGCACATCTTGATCTTACTGAACGTTATCTTGTCCAGTGTTTTATACCGTATGTCCTTGGCTACATTGTCAAGGTTTGCTTTTCTTTTATCTTCAGCAGTCCACTCATCTCTGGGTTTTTCAATTCTATGAGGTGCCCCTTCGGTGATGGCAACTGCTGTGTTTGCTTTCAAAATTTTCATTGGCCCGTCAGTTATGACGTACCACATATCATCATCTTGTGCAGCTAAATGAGCCTGCATTCTGATTTTCCAGTCATCAAAGTCTTCCCTGGAAAACATAGGAATTTTGTTGAAAGAAGACATACTGAATCAGTTGAGAGAATATGTTCTACGACAAGATAAACTTCGCTCTGATACCACTTGATAGGATCGGTTAACTCAACGTGAAAGTGTTTAGAAGGGGGGGGGGGGGTTGAATAAACACTTGCTAGATTAAAACTTCTTTGAAAGGTTGGGTACAGTTTTGTTACAAACTGACTCAAGTATCTCGTCGGTCGATAACAATCAGTTAAACTGAATAAAACAGTTGCGGAAAACTAACTGACTGAAAGATAGAATGAATAACTGAAAGTAAATAACACAGGAAATGTTTCTGGATGTTCGGAGACTTGAATAACTCCTACGTCACCCCTTCTATCACAAAGATAGGATATTCACTAAAAGACTTTGATCAAATACAATAACGTGTACTGACCCACTTCAGTTTGGACTTATCTATTGCCAAAACTGAAACTCTTAGTTAACAACTCTTTTACAGATCACAACTGATCTTAGCACAACTTGTACAATTTATCAAAGATTACAAAGTGCTTTTTCTAGCTCAAAACGTAGCCTGAATGCTACTGATAAAACTGATAAGCTTGAGCTTTGATTTGACGAAGTTGAGAGAATATTTTCGCAGAGTAACAGCAAGTAAAATGAGTAGTTCAGAATCGGTAGTTCTTCAGCTGCTCTCTTCGACTATTTATAGGCTTCTGTCAACGGTAACATTTATTTGAATAACAGCCGTTGTTTGCCACGTCAATATTCCCTGATAGATCGTACACTGCAACTTCTGAAATGCGGCGATCCACTACCAGTTCGCAGAAGACTGTACTATTTGTCGGTTGTCGTTTTCACTTTATGACGTGTACAGCTGAAAGATCAGCTGATAACAAATCAGTTGGCGAGAATGAACTGGCGAGAATATCTGCTGAAATATCAGTTAAGCTAGGTTCAGTTAAGTCGATCAGTTGGTAGCTTTTAGTTGCTGAATTCAGTTGAGTCTTTTGTCAAACGCCGGAATTAAGTTTCCAACAATTTCCCCCTTTATGGTGTTTTGACAAAACTTGGAATAAATAACTGAATTCTGCATAGTAGATAAAATAAGATCAACAACTGAAATAATAGAAATCTGATACAATCAATACTGCTGTACTACTAAGAATTCTTCTGTACTAAGAATTCTTCTGCTCTTCCCCCTTTTTGTCAAACTGCTCCATCTTGTCAGATAGCTTGCGAACGTGAGAAGAAAGAACCGTGACAGAGCATGACATATTTTCAATAGCAGTAGACAGTGTGACTTGCAGTAGATCAAATTTCCGAGACATAAGCGATTCCACATTGTTGACGCGTTGATTAATGAGTTCTTGAGTGGCAGTCAGACCGGATATGATACCTCTATTTTTCTGAATGTCACTGACTGCAAAAGAAAGAGCGGTAACAGCAGATTCGATGGCCTTCAGTCTTTTGATGGATTCCTGAGTATCGTCTAACTTCACACTGTGCGAAGTATTGACATGTGCTATATTACACAATTTTCTTTGAAACAAGTGTCAATTTGATGAATTTCAAATTGAACTAGATAATGAAGCTCAATTGTCTTCATCAGCACAAGTTTATGAAGACGACTTTGAACAGTTATTTAATACTCAAAAACAACAATGAGCAAATGCTAATGCATGGAGGGATATCATAGCCAATGGAATGTAGAACGATGTTGATCAAATTGTCAGTAATGATTAGATCTTTTTTTATAAAAGACTACTCATTATTTTGAGTGTTCTTTTAATAAAAGTTATTATGAACTTATAAAATATTATTCATTAATATGCTGAATTGACATAAAGAATTGAAATTTTTTATTTCAATAAATTGGATAGTTCATTTGTCGTTTTTCACAAATTAAATTAATTTAACTTTTAAGTAAGTAAAATTCATTTACATTCATAAATAAAAATAATAATTTAAAATTGAAGAGGTTATCTGTAGAACCCGTAAATTAGACTGCGTATAAGCCATGCATAATTCTAGTAATTAAAATTTAAAATGAGTTTTATTGTATGAGTATTTAAATTCTTTTCTTTAAATTTATTTATTTTACGCAGTAGTTTAATTGTTATCTTTTCAGTATAAGTGAGGCCGGACTGGAAATGGAGTATTGAGATAAGTTAATAAAGGCTTATTTAAGAAGTGGTAATTTAGCATGTTAGTAAATATAATTTAAAAAGTTGGCATGCATGTAAGTTATTAAATTTCTTCAGTATTTTATTAAATTCTTTTGAAGAATTTAATGCATGGTTATTTCATTAATTTATGTTTAATTATTTTTATGCATTTTATGCATAATTCATGCATGGTAAAATTTAATTCATGAAATTTTAAAAGTTCGCGCATTAGGATTTCTAGGTGCATTTCACGTTCGAACGAGGATCGGAGACCGGAGAATTTTCAGAAAATTATTTTATTACACGATTTATTTTTAAAATTAATTTAAATCATTTTTAAATATATATTTTTCGAAAATGGGAGTTTTAGATATTTTTATCCGCATCATTTTAATTTTTAGCGGTACAATAATTTTATCGAATCGGGGGACTTTTTAAGGGATCGGCTATTATTTTCAAAATCTTTTCAACTCGAAATATTTTCCGGGAGCGTGTTTGGATTTAATGGGCCTACTTTTAAGCTATTGAGCTTAATACTCTTTTAAACTTTTAATTAAATAATTGAGGACCCATTAACCATTTGTTTATTATTTATTAAGCTCCTAAGCACTAATTAACCCTAAAACTCGTTTAACCTAAACTAAATTCTCTCCACTCAGCCGCCCACCCCTCCAATCAGCAACCCCCTTCGTGAATTGCAGCAGCAAGGTTTTTCGGTGGTGCCTTTTCCTTCAAATTCAAGCGTTACTCCACATCTCGGTTGCTTCCCTTCGAGCATTTGTGCACAAAATATTATCAGGCATGCGACGTACTGTTGTTTTGCATCTTACACGCCATATACATACTGATGTGTGATTTTTTTTTATAACAAGAAATCTTCGATCCAGTTTAATGCATGAAGGGTTTTGTCGGTTTGTTCATGTTGTGCTTCCTTGATTGTTCAACTCACGTTTTGTTTCACGTGCAAGGGGCTGCGGTTGAGGGCTGTTAAGGGACTGTTAGTGGCATCAAGCAGTGGTTTTGGGAGCAACATCGATCATTGTTGCTGTGGGTGGAAAATAGGAGGGGTTGTAGCATGGGTTCTCGCGTGAGGTTGGGAGATCGGCGGTATGAGGGGTGTAAGCAGTGAGAGGTTGGTTCCAAGCCTTGGACCTGTCTCTGATGGGACCGAACCATAACCTGGAAGGACCTTAAACACCGCTGGTCGAACCCTAGAGAAGCACAAGTGAATCGGGTGCAAGGGAGTTGCGGTTGAGGTGATTACCGAGTGAGTGGGTTGTGCTTCTGCATGGGGGTGTATCTATTGGTTCCTTGGGTTTAGAGGGGCCTTAGGATGACCCAAGAAAGGTGTGTCAGTAGCTGGTCCACTTGGTGTTGAGCTAGAGGCGAGAACCTGAGAGTTATCACGCATAGGAGTTCGAACCAGAGATGGACAATTTTCCAGCAACAAATGGGTTATGGCCGAGGGGTAGAGGTCTGGTCTGGATAATTTAGGGTCATTTAAGTGTTTATAAGGTGTGGTTAAGAGTTGGGAAAATTTCGGTTAAGTTTCGAGTCGATTCGGGTTAAAACCGGGACTCCGGTCTAAGTTCTTAAACGAGGCGGTTAAGCTTGGTTTTAGGCTCTAATTTACATCTAGGAATGCTTTTAATAATGTTTTGGAACATTTTAAGAAGTTTGGTAAGCTTCGGGTCAATTTTAGAGGTCCAGGGGTAAAATGGTAATTTTTGGATTCCAAGGGCAAAACGGTCATTTTGCACCCGGGGTGAGATTTTAGTCCTAACAGCGCCCTGAGCACGAATCATAATATTTTTAAATGTTCATGCATCACGTTTACGATTTTTTTAAACTATTATAATAATTATCATGCATGTTTGGTTTAAAGGAATTAAGGAAGAGCACTCCGTCTCCACCGCGCCGCGTCAGTATTTTGTTTGTTTATTGTCAAAACAAACCCAGGAATGTTTATATCTCCTTTGACTCTTCAATCAAGTCATATAGATATTTTTTAAATTATCGCAAGTAAATGATTTTAATACAGGAGATTGAAATCTTTCAGAGTTTTTGATGTCATTTAATTATATTACGTGCATAGAAATTTAAAATGTTCATTTTCGAGATTTATGTGATATTGCTTGTGGCTGTAGCACTATCATGGGAGACATTGTAAATCCGGTCGTCAGTTACCGGTCAGTTTCAGTTTGTACCACCCAGTATACTGTGGCATTTTGTCTGATCAGACGAGCATATTTAAATCCGATCGCCAGTTATCGGTCCGGTCGCCAGTGACCGGTCATTTTGCAGTTTATATTAGTGCAGTGGCCACTTGCGGATACCATAATCTCACCAGAAAATTATTACAAGTTATTTCACGACAGGGCTCCGAGGAGGAAACATTTTCACTATGATTTTAAGTTCAGTTATGCACGTATTATAATTGCTCATGATAAATTATTTTCACGATTATGCCTCATGACATGATAATTTTACTCCCATGCAAATTTTACTATATTATGTACTCGTTATTTACGATATATGCATGCTGAGTCTTTATGCTCACTAGACTTGATTGTTGTAGGTATTGTTGATGTCGGGATCGAGGGCGGGGACCAGTGAGCCAGCTCGGGTCGGCAGTAGTGGTACCCGAGGACCTCATTTTCAGCACTTACGATTTTATGCTCAAATATTTTATCTCTTGTTGAGTTATTTTAAATTGTTACTTTGCAAACATTAAATTCTTCCGCTGCTATTTTTAAACATTAAACATTATTTAACAGTTTATTTTATGAATTTGATTCTCCGTTTAGTTTAAAAGAAAATTTTTAATTTTTCCGCAAATTTTCAAGCACGAACTTTCGGGCCTTTACATTATCTATGTCCAATAATTATTTTAAAAAAATTAATAAAAAATAAATCACAATTATAAACTACAAAATTCACGTAATTCTATGAAAAAGTTTACAAAAAGTCTACAAAATTTTTGAAAAAAAGTCTATAAGAGTCTATGAAATTTGTTTTACAATTCTATGAGATTCCATAAAAGTCAATAAAAATCCATCAACTCCACAAAAGTCCATCATTTAAAAAAATTCATTAAAAGTCTTTGAAAGTATAGAATGAAAGGCCGCATGGTGGGGAGAACTCGAGAGGCTAGCTGCGGCTGTTGGAGAAACCAGGGGGCATGTGGCTGCGCGGGATCCTTCAGGGCAAATGGCAGGGCTTGTGAGGGTCCTAGCCACGAGCCAAGGGGGTGCACGCAGGGCTGGAGGGGCCAGGAGTGGAATGGCACACGGCTAGAGCACCATCTAGCCGCGGCTGTGCGTGAGCAAGAGAACCATGCACGTATTCGTGCATGGCTCATGAGGGCTGGTCTCAGAGTGTCCTAGAGGGTTTGGTTAGTGTCCTAGGAGGGTTGACCAGGGGCTGGACAAAGGGGTTAGGGGCTGGAGCCGGGATATGAGGAGTTTGAAACCTTCTAGAACTAGGATTCCTTGTGTAGAAATTCAGTAGCTGCTAGGAAGTGTTCAAGGGACTAGATGGGCTTGATTTGGGTTGGTAAAGGTTTAATTGTGTGTTAGGAGGCTTTGGTTTAAGTTTGGTAAGTTTTTGTTAAGTTTCGAGTCCATACGAGTCAAAACCAGGATGTACGTCTAAGTTTAAAAACGAATCGAGGAATCTATCGAAAAGATAATGTTTAAGGCTAAGGAATAATTATAGGAGTTTTTTAAGGTTATATGTTAAGTTTGGAATGATTTGGGTCGTCATTTAGAGGTTTAGGAATAAATACGAAAAACTATGCTTCTAGGGGTAAAACGATCATTTTACATTGAAAAATTGGTAGACATACTGGCAGTGCCTCGAATGCAATAATATATGATAAATTGCTTATTTTAAATGTTTATGAAATTTTATGATCAAATATTAATGATATTTTAAAAGTTTATGAATTTTCACATGTTAAAATGTTTATTTTAAAGGTTTAAGGATTTTTATGATTTAATATTCTAATACCCTAATTTCAAATGTTTATGAATTTTTACATGTTAAATTATGATTTTAAATATTTATGGAATATTATGATTATTTATGGAATTTTGATGAAACGATAAAGATAAAAGGATTTGTTGCATGCTTGTTTTTAAAGGAAATGGATATTAAAAGCATGATTTTTATAAAGCGATGAAAATGTAAAACATTGAAGAAAGTGAAGTTGTAGAGCCTGAAAATCAGTACACGTAAAACCTATGTATTTTTTTAATAATTAAATCATTTTTTTTAATTTTAAAATAATTTTTAGTGATGCATGTTTTATGAAATTGCATTATTTTTGAATTATTTATGTTTATGTGATGCGCGTTAAACATTTTCTTGAGTTTCATGTTTCAGGCGATTATTCGATGCAGGATTGAGAAAAAGAGACCGTGACGACTTTGGCAATTTTAAAATGCGGTATTTATTTTTAAGTTTAGGATGAAGCATTTTAAATATTTTATTTAATTTTTTAGCATTTTAAAATCCTAATTTAACTATTAGGTAATTGTATGATTTTAAATTTTAAAGAATTTTCACTTACACATTTTATTTCAAATTAAGGATTTTTATGTAAAGTTAAGGGAGAGTTAGTGTTTTGTTAGTCGTTAATTGGGTAATTAAGCAAATCAATTCTCTAAATTATCCCACTAACTCACGCTAGACACACACACACTTCAACGTTTTACACCTTTTACACACACTGAAACCGTAAAAAACACACACAAGCTTCAATTCAGATTTTTATCATTTTTCAGAGGAGAAAACTTAGGGTTCTTGAGAGTAAAGAGCAGCCGCCTCTCCCCATCTTTTTCTAGCAAGTTTTCAGTGATTTTATTGCAAGAAAACCTTGCCACATTCGTCTCGGATCAACGCTCGCTCTGTTCCCGCTTCGGTATCGTCCGTTCGGCAAACTTTAACATCATAAGGCACGTATATTCTGTTTTACCTGCGTCGATCTTGTCATAGTATTTATGTTGATGTTTATTATGCGTAAAATTCATGTATGAGGTTCATAGTTTGAGCAAAAAATTTGCTGGATCAGTTTTGAAATAAATCTTAGATCTAGAATTTCGTTTTCACTGTATTTTGAAAAATGCGATTTTTCGGTCGAGAATTTGGGAAACCTTTCAACATATAAAACGTAGAACTTTTCGATACCTTCGATTTTATATAAGATTCGAAATATTTGGATAAAATTGATTGAGTTATGATCGTTTTCGTGGGACTGCTCCAATTGCGTTTTCTGAAAATCATGTTACTGATGTATTCTTTAGGTTTATTTGTTGCAGGCTTCGTTGGGGACGTTGGGTGACTGCTGCTGCTTTTAAGCATGGTGAGTATGATGTGGGTGGATGTTTGGTGCTTCGTCTCGGGTCAATAGGCACTTGGTTACATTAGAAGTCATATAATGTATTTTTGTGTCAAAATTCATGTTTATAAATATTGTTGCGTAGTTTTTGTGCTTCGTTGTTTTGGGGAAATTTGTTTGAGTTGAATCCTTGTCATAGCATCCTAAGATGAGTCTCCTTGCATCGGTTCGAGTCGTTTGAGCATGACTTTTAAAATTGCTTCAAAATGTGTTATTTTGGGTTGGTTGTGCGCAGGATTAGCATCGTAGCGCTCGCCAGGGTGCGCCGCAGCTCCCGTTCTGCGCAAGACAGGCGCCGCGGCGCTGCCCTTGTGGCACTGCAGTGCTTGGCCTGCGGCATTACTAGCGCCGCGACGCTAGGCAGTGCCGCAGTTCAGCACTGTCCAGCGCCTAGTCGCTCGTCCATGACTTTTTAAAAGCACTATTTTAGGCTCATGTCTTCTATGTTTTGGGAAATGTTCACACATCATTTTAGGATTTGTTTCGGGAGTTGAAGTCATGGTTTAGTACAATGATTAAAGGAGGCCAAGTACCGAACGATTTAGAACGTCATAAGAAAATTGTCATTTTGGGTGGTGAGCACGATTATTATGTTTAAGTATGGAAACTAAGTGCTGGAACTCTTGTTAGTATGTAGCAGCAGCGGTCCTAAGCGAGATCCAATGAATCCATCAACGCCAAGTAAGTATGTTTGACGTGCAAAGAAAATACTTTTGAGTTTTTGAGTTATGCTAAATGTCTTGTGACCAATTATGTATAGGATTGGAAAGCGATAAAGCATGACCAGGGACCAATCCACCCCGTTAAAGAATGAACGGGTTTAGATCAGAATTGGAAAGCGTTAAAGCATGAACAAGGACCAATCCACCCGTTAAAGCATGAACAGGGATCTCATGTATGTGGCAGTGGATCTTCCCCGTCAGCCCAGTACTGTGGTGTAGTCTAATCAAGGCGTATTTATGAATGGGTCACTTGCTTTTAAACATGCCTCTACGCAAAATGATGAAGTTTATGTATGTTCATTATGTACAAGTACGCAAGCACGTTTAAGAAAAATTTTATGTTTATGGCACGTCTATGTATGTACGTATGTAAGTTCAAGTTTAAGTGGAAGTTCAAGTTCATGTATGTACGCACTATTTTAGTGTTGCACGTGGTTTTATTACATATTACTCATGACTTCCAGTTTATACATGTGAGTCTTTAGACTAACTAGACTTGATCGATGCAGGTGAAGATGACTTGGAGGAGACTAGGGTTGGGGACCAAGGAGCTGGCTTGGGCTGAGCAGGAGGTTAGACCCGAGGACCGCCCATGTCATTTTAAGATTTTACGAAAGTTTCATATTTATGAGTTTTAAACAAGCAATTTATTTAACTTCATTTGAGATCTTTTGTTGGAACAATATTTAGGGGATGAACAGTTTATTTTATCGAATTGTGAAGGTTCGTCTTTTATTTAAGAAAATTTTTAATTTTTCCGTAAATTTTAAGTAGTTAAAAGTACGGTACGTTACAGAAGTAATTGTGATTATTAGGATATGAGGATAAGAATGTGGATATCGTGATAGAAAAGACCCCAAAGGGAGCCTATTTATGGGAGAAGGCCCCAGAAAGAGCCCGAAGATCATATTTCCATTCATTGAGGATAGGCCAAGGCTCAGTTTACGAGAGATCGTCGCTGATGTCCCCGCCGCCCAGTATTGTGGTTACATGTAGATGGATCCATCGACTTTTTGAGGATGAGGAAAGTTACAATTAACGATCTGAATTCAATAAAAAAAATGTTTATGTTCATGTTGAAAGGATACATGTTTTGAATGAGGAAAAGGAAAATTTTGAGGTTTAAAGTATGCATGTTCATATAAATATGTTGAGGGTGATATGAAAATGTTTACGAAAATGTTTATGTTTAAAGTTGATGCATCATTATGAAAATGTTTTTATTTAAAGTTCATGCATTATGAGGAGGTTTACGAAAATGTTATTGTTTAAATTTTATGCTTCATGAAAATCTTTACGAAAATGTTATGTTTAAAGTTTATGCACCTTCATGAAAACGATATTTTAAGTACAAAGTACTTTTATTGTAGTGTGTGATTTGTATATTTAGTACTTGTTATCAAGATTATGGTGTGTTGAGTCTTTAGACTCACTAGGTGTGATTGATGCAGGTGATTATGATAATAATGTTTATGGAGTTCTTGATTGTTGATCTGACTGGACTGAAGGTGCACATAACCCGAGGAACAACGCTAGTTTTCTGCACTAGTTATGATTTATGATTTTAATTGATGTTAAAGATATTTTTACGACGATTTATTTATGAGTGATTTTTGAGAGGTTATAATATGGGCTATACTTTTCAAATGTTATTTTTAGGCTTAGTAAAATGTTGGGTAATTTTATGATAAGATATTTCTTTTAGTTTTCAAATTATAGTTGGTTGATTTATTTTAAAAATGGTGTCAAGGTATTTTAAAGTATGTATATGTATATTTTGAATTACGGAGAAAAAAAAATTCTAGCACTTTTTAAGAAAACGAGTAGCAGACGTTTCACATATTCTTTACATCTCATTCTCTGGGTAAAGCTCTCATAACGTTGAGTGCTATTTCTCTGTTGTCATATTCTTTCCCCAGAGCTGCTAACTCATTTACCAAACTACTGAAACGTTCATCAAACTCGCTTAGAGTTTCTCCAGCTTTCATTTTGAGATTTTCAAATTTCTGCATTGCTACAGACAACTTATTCTCCTTTTTCTGTTCATATCCTTAACAGATTTGGATGAGTTTTTCCCAAATCTCTTTTGCAGTAGAACACATCTTGATCTTACTTAAGGTGTTCTTATCAAGTGTTTTGTAGAGTATGTCCTTCACAACATTGTCTAGATTGGTTTTCTTTTTGTCCTCCCCAGTCCATTCACTTCTGTGCTTCTCAATCATTTGTGGTCCACCATCAGTAACATCAATAGCTGTATTTGGCTTTAAAATTTTTAGGGGACACCATCTGTGATGACAAACCACATGTCATCGTCTTGAGCTGCAAGATGAGCTTGCATCCGAATTTTTCAGTCATCGAAATCTTCTTTTGAGAAAATGGGTACTTTGCTGAAGTGTGCCATATCTGTTGTAAATATTTAGAACAATAAAAATCTGCTGTGATACCACTTGTTGGGGATCAATAAGGAGTTTAGAGGGGGAGGTGAATAAACTCTTTCCTTTGTTTGACGATTTTGCAAAGTGTGCTAGAATCCTGTTAGAGATTATAGCTGGTATTGTTCAAATGTAAGTCCAGCAGATCACAATAAGTGCGGAAATGATCCAATGGAGTACGATGAGAAATAATAAAACAGTAGGCAGTAGACACTCATTTCAGTAGAGCTTATCCTTAGCCTACTAAAACTCTTAGTTACACAAATCCGTAAAAACGAATATAACAAAGTTCTGGAAAAAACTCTTTTCCAATTTACAAACTCTTCTCGATGATATAGTAAAGTTTTTGGCTTGAGGAGAGTTATGAAACAGTAACAACACAAAATGATCTTAGAAGATCGGATATTGATAATAAAGCGTGTGCTGCTTTTCTGTATGTTGAGTTTTGAAGATAAGTAGTAGTTGATGATAGCTCAAACTCACATTGGAATAATCGTTGCGTTGATAGAGATAATAGCATTGTTTTTCAATAAAGGATTGATATTCTTATATATAGAAAGCTTGATCTTACGTAAATAAAAAGGCTTCTTTTGACTTCTGATAGAATAAGATTTATTACTTAAAAATGTTCCTGCAGAAAGCTTTCAGAATAATCAGTCTTTGCTTTATACCAAAATTTGTTAGGCGTATTAAATAACTTCATACAACATTAATGGTGCAATTAATGCTAGTACTAGGTAATATACCGGTAAAATTTAAGATAGTAACGATCAAGTAAAAGATGTTAAGTTACTTCTACTTGAGCTAACTTCTGCTTATAAAGCTACGTTCTGCTTCTGGTTTTTCTAAGATGATGAGTACTTGAAGAGTACTACGTTTGTTAACACGGTACGAGAGCTTCTGCTTTTATATAGTCTTCTGGTTTTAGCTATCGCGACTTACTGGTTTTGACTCTCATCATCACAATTATATTAAGGCTAACAAAAGACCTAAGTAACTTATTTATAAATAAATTAACAAGTTAAATGGGCTTTGATTTTAGGTTTGCATGCTTAAGGGTAATTGAGCCTACTTAAATTAATTAAATTGGGCCCAATAACATTTAATTAATTAAATAAATAAAGTTTATAAAATAAGTTTCTCAAAAATAATATTTTTGATCTTTTAAAACTCTTTGTTTGTCCAAAACCGGCTTCACAGGAAACATCGAGCTCGACTCGTAAAATAATTCGAATTCCAACATTTTAAGAAAATTAAATCATTTTTAATCATATTAGGAAGCCTTGCCATTATTTAAATAAAAATACATATTTTTGTCTTGGTCGTCTCTAGTCTCCTTTTTCTTTCCTATTATCGAATATTTGGGTAAAATCAATAATTTCATGTAATCATGTCATATTATCATTTAATCATGCAAGCATACATTTAATCATATAATAAATATCATGATACCATTTAAAAGCAATTAAATAAAACAATTAAGCAATTAAAATAATTTTGCATGCATGTGGTTTAAGTAGGTTGATTTTTCGGAACTATTCCCGTAACTTAAATCTTACTCTTCAATTCGGTTTTCAAAAACCTCTAACTTAAATCTTACTCTTCAATTCGGTTTCCCTCGAGGGCCTATTCCCGTAAATGGATTCCCTTTGGAGCCTTTTCCCCTCACGACATTCCCATAAAATTGTAAGTTCACTGTCCTCAACATAAACGGATCCCCCACAAATCATATATGATATGTCACAGTCAATTCGCATCCCTCAAAATATATATTTTTTTCTTTAAAAATCATAATATTGCATAACTTTCCAAAAATAACATTTTAAATAGTAGAAATTACACAGATTTACCATAAATTATAAAAATACATATTATCATCAAAATCATCATTTTAAATCATAAAATATCATTTTACCTTCGTTATGATTCTTCGGGACGCTGCCAAGCATTTTCGTATTTCCCTAAGTGTAAAATTACCTTTTTGCCCATGAACGTAAAATTCTCGAATTTATATTTTTCTCACATTTAATGACATGGGCTTACCTTTAATAATTATTTAAGCTTAAATATAATTTTCCTATAATTTTATGAAGCCTAAAACTAGGCTTTTCAATTTATTCTTTAATTAACGCTTCGTGAAGCGATTAAATCTCGGATAAATCCAAAACACTTTATTTTGATCCCAAATTTTAACATAACATTTTTATTATTTATCTTATCCTTTCAAATAATGATCCACTCCCGTGGACCCATGTATTCAATTTTTCTTTATTAAATTAGAAATATGACCCTTAACCGATCAACCCGAGCCATCTCCCAATTTACTCGAGCCACACCCAAGCCAACTCAAGAAAAACCTTAGCCAACCCACCTAGGCACTCTCCTGACCAACTCTGACCCAAGAACCAGACCCTAGCTCGCTCACCAGCACTGCAACCAAGCTTCAGATTTCTGCACAAGAGCTTCCTCTTGACTAAGACTACTAGCCTAACCTAGGACACTTCCAGACGAGCCACCACCGAGCCAACCGGACCCTAACCATATCTAGACCACGCCCAGACCCTACCTAGACCAGACCAAGCCCTGGACCTCGTGCACTGAGCCACCAAGCCAAGCACAACAGCTGCGCGCGTTTTGCAGATCGCTCACACTTCAATCGTGCCAGCAGCCAGCCCAGTCGCTGGCCCAGGCCTTGCCCATAACCCTTAGACCCTATAGGACCTACCTAACTTGTCCAAGCCCCAGCAGCAAGCCTCCTTGGCTTCTGTCAACCCACAGGTGGTGTAGAACCCGTAACTTAGACTACGTATAAGCCATGCATAATTCTAGTATTTAAATTAAAATGATTTTTATTGCATGAGTATTTAAATGCTTTTCCTTAATTTAATTATTTTATCATAGTAGTTTGAATTTTTATAATTTCAATTAATTCTGTGAGGACAGACTGGAGTTGGAGTTTAGAGATAAAATTTAAGATTCAAAAATCATTTCCAGAATTTATTTTAGCTAGCAAGTAAGTTAATTTAAGTTAATAAGATAGTTTAAGGAATTATTTAAGTTACTTGAGATGAGTAGAAAATAAATTTATGTAAGTTCCATAATTAAGGGGTTAGTTCACTAAATTAATTAAAGGATAGGTATGGCTTTTAAGGGTTATAAATTTAGTAAATAATCAACATTTCCATTCATTTTATTGATAATTTCGGCCACCTTAGAATATTAAGCAATTCAATGGCCAACTCACCCTTTGACCCATTCTTTGTTGTTTTAGCATGCTAATATTTTTAATTATTGAGCTACCTTGATTAATTAACTAATAAGCATTATCCTAGTCTAGATAGCATGAGGAATTCGGTCACCACATTCTAGAGTCATCCAATAATCATTTGTTAGCAAACCAAATTCAAAATTCAAAAAGGTGGAGACTTGGTCTTGATTTTTCCCTATATTTTGCACACATCTCCCTCACTCCCCTAACCAATATTTCTCCTCTCCATCACCGAAATTCAGAGCCATTTCAGTGTTAAAAATCGTGAGAATTCAGTGAGAGTAAGGAGAGAAAAATCGAGAGCAAGGTAGCAAGAAAAGAAAGCGCTCCACCTCCTCCGCGCCGTATCGTTTCATTCTTTCGTTTTCCTTTCAAACGAAACCAGGCATGCATATATTCTTCCTTGACTCTTCAATCAAGTCCTATTATCATTTATTTTCATTACATGATCTTGTTTTGATTAGCAAAACCGAAATACATCAAGAATTTTCAGAAAATAAGCATGCAGATTTTTTTTGGTTCCATGACAAGCTTCACGGTTTCTTTCGTTTTCATGGTTTCAGGTATTGGTTCGATTCCAGGCTCCCAAGGCGACATATAGACATGTAATAGGACGCATTAGAACCATGATGGTCCATTCATTTAACCCCATGTACGCTGGAAGTCGAGAAGACGACAGCAACTTCCCTCTTGATCTATTTGAGTTTCGAAAATTGTGTTTTTCTGTCCAAGGGAATGGATCTGATCATGGCTGCCCTAGGGGCCTATAGCCATGGTTAGAACACTTCTCTAGCATGTCTAAGACGTGACTAAGTCACCCTTTTGGAGGCTTGGTCCATGGTGAATCGTTTTTACAATAAAACTCAAGGATAGCCCCTCCCCACTTTCGGCCCTCTAATTTCGACAGCATGTGTGTTTCGACTTTTGTGGAATGGTGTGGATCTTGGTTGGCCTATGACCCTTAGCCACGGTTCATAACATACCTCTAGATGTCTAGATCGTGTCATGGTCAATCAAATGGCCATTGGAATGATTCGTGACATCCAAACAAAAGCAATGCCTCCTACGTGCAAAATTTGTTCTCGGTTGGAACGTTCGATTGTTTGCTGGTGTGATGCGAATGGTGTTTGGCCTAGGGCCCTTAGCCATGGTTCAAATCATTCCTTGGGATGTTGGTAAGAGTCTCTGGTCGGTGGTTCAATCCCCAATGGCCGGTAGTCTCGAAAATGACACAAGAAAAAAATGTGCAGCTGTTGTAATTTTGACAGCAAGTGTGCTGTTGTTCTCAGGCGTCGTTCGAGTTCTTGGTTGGCTTTTAGCCTATAGCCTTGGACTGGACAGTGCCTCATTGAGTTAGGAAGGTCATGTTTTTGGTCGTTTGTGATTCGGATCATTTTTGAGGTCGTACGAAAATTTACGGTGCGATGTGCCAAATTGACTCTCGAAAGAGCGTTTCATGTTTTGGCCTCCATTCACCTAAATTCGACTTGCATCATTTTAGAAGCATTAATACATCATTTTAAGCGTATTTTAATCATGACTATATGATGTTTCAGCGTTGGCTCGAGTTGGTTCAGAGTCATGATTAAATACGAAGTCGTTCGGTGTAATTTTCACATTTTCGAATGTTATTGCATAGTTTGGTCCCATAAATCTATTGCATATTTTTCATGGCATATTTAGGTTGCAGCGAGCCTGGGAGCGATCCAATCCAAGCAGTAAATTATTACAGGATATTTAATTGTGCCATTTAATTATATTACGTGCATAAAAATATAAAATGTTCATTTTTGAGATTATGCGATATTGCTTGTGGCCATTTCACTATCATGGGATTATTGCTAAATCCGGTCGCCAGTTACCGGTCCGGTCGCCAGTTACCGGTCAGTTCAGTTTGTACCACCCGGTATACTGTGGCATTGTCTGATCAGACGTTCATTATTTTACCCGGTCGCCAGTTACCGGTCATGGGAGTATTTTATTATCCGGTCGCTAGTTACCGGTCAGTTTCAGTGCAGGGGCCACTTGCGTAGACCATAATCTCAACAGAAAATTTATTACAGGCAATTTCAGTACAGGGCTCCAAGGAGCAAACATTTTCACTATGACTTTCAGTTCAGTTATGCACGTATTATAATCGCTCATGATATGTTATTTTCACATTGTGCCTCATGACATGATATTTTTACTCCCATGAAATTTTTACTATATTTACTCGTTATTTACGATATATGCATGTTGAGTCTTTAGACTCACTAGACTTGATTGTTGTAGGTACTGATGATGCTGGGGCCGAGGGCGGGGACTAGTGAGCTAGCTTGGGTCGGCAGTAGTGGAACCCGAGGACCTCATTTTAGCATTTACCATTTTTATGCTCAAACAGTTTATCCGTTGTTGGATTATTCTTAAATTGTTCTTTTGCAAACAAATAATTTCTTCCACTGCTATTTTTAACATTTAAACTTTATTTAACAGTCTATTTTATGAATGAGAATTTTACTTACTTTACAAAGAAAATTTTTAATTTTTCCGCAAATATTCAAACACGAATTTTCGGGCCGTTATAGCTCGCGTGAGGAGTCCATGCTCAACGGGACTCCTCCAAAGATACGGGAAATGGGTCGTAGCATGGCTAGGACCCTTCCTGACCCATGACCCACGTATAGCAAGAGCCATCCTCGAGACCTTGTTGAGCCCATGACCCCATTCAAAGAAACAATCCACATGACTCTTGTGCAACCAAAATAAAACCCACTGTTCCTACATTTTTTTCTCTCGGCTGTTTCAGCTTATTTCCTTTAAATCTTGTCATGTTTTATTCATAATCAATCATATTTTATCATATTTTGGCAGCGTATATGTTGGGTTCATAACGATTTTCTAAAAACAAGCGTAAAATAGTAAAAACGTTGAAAATCCGTGTCATACCGTAAATAATCGAACCCAATATTTTTCATGCTTAAAAAATTAAGTCAAACATATTATGATTTGTATAATGTTTTAAAAGAGTTTAGGAACGTGCCTTTGCGTTTATAAAGCTCGAATATACGATTTCGGCGAGAATACGACGTAGGACGATCGGACGACGAAGAACACAAGCTTTTCTTTCTTCCTAAATTTCGTAAACTGATGTGTGTGCTTCAGGTGTATTTCGGCTGATGGGTGATGATTTATGAGGTTTAGAAGACCTAAGTAACTTATTTATAAATAAATTAACAAGTTAAATGGGCTTTGGTTTTGGGCTTGCATGTTTAAGAGTAATTGGGCCTACTTAAATTAATTAAATTGTGCCTAATAACACTTAAATAATTAAATAATAAATTTTATAAAATTATTTACCCAAAAATAATATTTTTCATATTTTAAAACTCCTTGTTTGTCCAAAACCGGCTTCCCTAAAAAAATCGAGCTCAACTTCTAAAATAATTCGAACTCCAACATTTTTAAGAAAATTAAATCGTATTTAATCATATTAGGAAGTCTTGCGAGTATTTAAATAAAAATACATATTATTGTCTTAGTAGGCCCCGGTTTCCTTTTCCCTGCCTATTATCGAATATTCGGGTAAAATCCTTAATTTCATGTAATCATGTCATATTATCATTTAATCATATAATAAATATCATGCTAGCATTTAAAATCAATTAAATAAAACAATTAAGCAACTAAAATAATTTTTCATGCATGTGGTTTACATAGGTTGATTTTTCGGACGTTACACTTATAATATATTAAATCGTTGAATATTATTAAAATAAAGATTATTTTTACATAATATTCAATAAAGGCCAATCCACAAGTTGACTCGATGGGCATGATGATTGATACATGCGGTTAGTGCCTGGCTCATATTATTGGAGAGACGTGGACGCCAGAAAGCTGTGATTTCCCTTGGCTTACTTGATGTGAACTACATGGAACTCACATGACTTCATCTCATATTACTGGATCTTTTCATGGCGACCGTCCACTAAGGTTCAACATTGATGAGTCAGTCTCAACATGTGAATAGAAAATGCATCATATTACTGGGCAATCATCAAATGGGAGGAAAAATACGTAAGGGTTGCAAGGAGTTGTAATTGGGCTATATTTTTTGGAAATTATGATTAGCTGATATTATTCGATATCATAATTTAGCAATTGACCTCACATACTACCGAAAGAAATTATATTTTTTACTTTTATCATATGATGGTGAAAATATCAAAATGTTGGAGACAATTCATAAGAACAAAAGTTCATATTTTATGTCTTATAAAATATTTAAAATAGTTGGAAATGATTATCTGTTTCATATTTTATATCTTTACGATTTCGTCACGTAATTCATTTATGTTATTATCGATTAAAACAAGCTAACTGAAATCTAATTTTCCACATTGACCAAGAAAATTGTTCTGAATTCAGAAAAAAAAAATGGCATGTACACTAATATCAGTCTTGTTGAACTAGCGAAGCATGCATGATGACGAGATCATAGTATATAAGCTAAATTGTAATATGCTCGCTTCTATATCAAATGAACTGTAGAGACAATCTGAGAAAATAACGAATGTTGTTGACATTTGAATGCACACATAAGAGTTGCGTGGTGCTGAAACTCATACAGTGATGCTGAAACATCTGCTTATTCGTTTTTTTAAAAAGTATTAGGAGTTTTTTTTCTCTCCTTAATATCCATAATTAAAAATGTATGTATATATAAATACATTAAAATATCTTGTCACCATTTTTAAAATAAAACATCCAACTGGTACTTGAAAATCCAAAGGGAATAGTCAAACAATAAATCGTAAAGCGTTTTACCAAACCTAAAAAGCACTAAATGTTGAAATGTGTAGCCGATACTAAACCTCTCAAAAGTATAAATAAAGTGTCGTAAATTTTTTTAACTTAAAATCATAAACTTAAATGCGGAAATAGAAGCGCTGGTCCTCGGGTTATGTGCACCGACAGTCCAGCAATTCACTCGTCAAGACCTCCAATGTCGTATTTATTTATATCACCTGCATCAACACACCTAGTGAGTCTAAAGACTCACACGTCCTATCATTGACAACAAGTAATACGTAATACAGTTAACATATAACAGTGAAAAATACTTGTACTTAAAATATCATTTTTCTTAATATGCATAAACTTTAAACATACACATTTTCCAAAACATAAACATTTTCATATTCATAACCATATTCGTATCCATATTCATATTCGTATTCATGTTCGTGTTCGTTGAATTCAGATCGTGATTGTGACTCGTATTCTTGATCGTATCGGGCGATGGATCCATCTAAAAAAAACCACAGTACTGGGCGGCGGAGGACACCAGCAACACTCTCACCAGTCAACTGGGCCCTGGCCAACATATTAACATATTCGTATTCGTATTCGTATTCGTATCTGTATCCAAGGAAACACGATCGTCGGGCACCCACTGGTACCATAACCCTCACGATATTTCCAACATATTCAGTAGTCACAATCCCTTCACATCCTTCAACACGACGTATTTTCATCACTTAAAAAAACATGCATATAATATCATTTTATTTTGAAACCAAGAATGCAACATATTTTTTAAATGTCCAATTTAAATCATTAAAATCATAGACATTTAAAAATCATAATATAACATATAAAAATTCATAAACATGTTGCATAATCATCTTAGCATGTAAAACAGCAAACAGGGCACTGCCATGACGTTTACAAATTTTCCGATGTAAAAAGATCGTTTTACCCCTGGACGTGACATTTTTATTTTTTGACGTTTTCTTAATTTTCTTGACTCTAACATGTCCCAAATAATTATTTAAGCCTAAATTAAAATTCCCATAATTTTATTTAGCTTAAAAACAAGGCTTTTTAATTAATTCTTAATTGGACGTTTTTGAAGGCATTTTAATTCCGAAAAATTCCAAACTTTAATATAAAATTCCTAAATTCTAAATTTAGTCTTTTTTATATTATTTTAGCCCTTATGAACCATGATCAACCCCCGTGAGCCGTTTTTCAAGTTTTTAAGTTTAGGAAACCCTAAAATGGCACAAAATCTTCGTCCCCGAGCCATCTGTTGATTTTATCGAGTCACCCCCGAGCCACGTTGATCCAACCCCTGACCAACACACTAGAGTACCCTACTGTACCAAGGATCCTGACGTAAAACACCCCAAACCAAAAAAACGAGCCCCTACATCTCTACCATAAGCTGGGCGAGAAATCCTTATGGGACAAGGACTCTTGATCAAGCTTCCATGCCCCTACCAACGAACCCAGCCACCGAACCAACTTGTTGTGCACCCCCTAAGGACCCTAAGGACTCACCTGACCCTAGCCCAGCCCCCACCCCCCCCAGACCACGCCCACAAGCCTGCAACAAGCCCGAATCCTGCACACGATTTCCCTTGATTCTAGGACTCCTTCCTAGCCCTTGAGTGCAAGTCCTGGCATGGCCAAGACTCCCTCCCTGACTCACTCACGAACTTGGCTAGCTCCTGGAACGAGCCAACCAAGCCCTAGCCCCTGAAACGTAAAAACCGAACCCCCTTGATCATGACAGCAAGTTGCTGCACCAGCTTGTGTTACTATTGCGTGTGTGGTGTTTAGGTGATTATCTAGGACTCTAAATACTGTGTAAAATCATGCCTAACAAAACCTATATCATGGCAGCCTGTATAGACATGTAAACAACAAAAGTTTTAATCAAAATCATGTTTGGAATTTCATGGATTGCATAAAAACGAAAATAATTCAAAGTGTCACTTGTTTTCCAAAATTTTCATGCATAAAAATATAATATGATGTGATGATGGTTTGAAGGGAAGAATAGCGTGCCTTTGCGTAATTTACGCAAGAAAAACCGTTGACGATGACGAAGAACGGAGCAAGACCTTTGGCTTGAATCACCATTGGCTATTCTCGAAAATTCCTTCAATTTTTTAAGCATGTGTGTTCCGTGTAGGGCGGGTGATTTCAGAAGAGTGGCTGTGTGCTTTTTAAAGAATCGTAGGGTTATGGGAAAGGTTTATATATTATATAACATAATTAAACTGTTGGAAACTTAATTCCGGTGTTTTGACAAAAGATGAACCAACTGAACTAAGCAACTGAACTGATCGTCAACTGAACACGTCATCAGCTGAACTCAGTTAATTGATCGATACAACTGAAATTCATTCTCGTCAACTGATTCTTTACCAGCTGATCTCTCAGCTGTACACATCATCAGTTGAAAGCGACAACCGACATATAGTACAACTACCTGCAGCTGGTAGTGGAACGCCGCATTTCAGAAAAGCAGTGTACGACTATCAGAGTATATCGACGTGGCAATCAACGGTTAGAATATTCAAATATCCTTTAATGTTACCGTTGAGAGAGAAGCCTATAAATAATCGAAGATAGCAGCCGAAGAAACAACAACTGATCTTAGCTATCTCATTCTACTTGCTGTTATGCTGCTAAAATATCAACTCATACTCAGAAGTCAAAAGCTCTCGCTTACTAGTTTTATCAGTAGCATTCAAGGCTACATTCTTGAGCTTAAATAGCACTTTGTAATCTTTGATAGATTTTATAAGTTGTGCTAACATCAGTTACCATCTGTAAAAGTGTTATATACTAAGAGTTTCAATTGTGGCAAAGTGATAAGTCCAAACTGAAGTGGGTCAGTGCAGTATCTTGTATTTGATCAAAGTCTTTTAGTGGATATCCTATCTTCGTGATAGAAGGGGTGACGTAGGAGTTATTCAAGTCTCCGAACATCCAGAAACATGTTGTGTTATCTTTACTTCACTCATTATTTTCAGTTAGATACCCTATCTTTCAGTCAGTTCATTTTCCGCAACTGTTTTGTTCAGTTTAACTGATTGTCATTGACCGACGGGATATTTAGTTTCAGTTTGTAACATAACTGAACTCATATTGTCAAAGAATATTTAAATTCGAGAAGTGTTTATTCAACCCCCCCTTCTAAACACTCTTTATTAGTTTAACCAATCCTTTCAAGTGGTATCAGAGCAGTTATATCTCGTCTCAGAATATCTATACTCAAATTGTTCATTATGTCTTCATTCAACAAGATTCCTATGTTCTCTAGAGAAGACTTTGATGATTGGAAGATCAGGATGCAAACTCACCTAGCTGCACAATATGATGATATGTGGTACGTTATAACTGACGGACCCATGAAAATTTTGAAAGCAAACACAGCTGTTGCCATTACTGATGGGGCACCTCATCGTATAGAAAAGCCCAGAGAAGAATGGACCACAAAGGATAAAAGAAAAGCCAACTTGGATAATGTGGCAAATGATATACTATACAAGACGCTGGATAAAGTAACTTTCAGCAAAATCAAAATGTGCAAGACAGCCAAAGAGATTTGGGAGAAGCTGATCCAGCTTTGCGAAGGGAACGAACAAACCAAAGAGAACAAACTTTCTGTCGCTGTTCAAAAGTTTGACAATATCAAAATGAGAGTTGGTGAAACGATGCACGATTATGATGAAAGCACCAGCTGCATTATCAATGAACTAAATGCACTTGGAAAAGTGTACTCAATTAAAGAAGTTGCATTGAAGATAATCAGAGGTCTTCCCAAGAAGTGGGATGTGAAGACCATGGCAATGAGAGAATCCAAGGATCTGAAAAAAGTTGAGCTTCATGATCTATTTGCTGATTTGAAATCCTACGAGTTTGAGTTGCAAACTCGAGAAGGAGAATCTTCTACTCCAGCAGTCACAACTGCCTTAGCTGCTGTTAGAACAGAACCAACTGGTTCAGTTGAAAAAGCTTCTGATCAACTAAGCAATGATGCCATGTCATTGTTCATCAAAAAGCTTGGAAGATTTATGAGGAAAAATCAAGGAAACTTTCAAAATAGATATCAAAGAAACAATTCCAAGGAAGAATCAAACGCTTGCTACAACTGTGGCAAACCAGGTCACTTCATTGCTGACTGTACCAAACCAAAGAAAGACAGTCAGGGCTCAACTGAAAGAAGAAAGAAACCATATGAGCACAAAAAGAGATCCAAAGATGACAAGAAGTTCTCCAGGAAGAAGCATGAAGTGCTCTTGGCTGGAGAGAGCAAATCAAAGTGGGCAGACACTGACAGCGAGGAGTCAAAACCAGAAACTTCATGCAGTTCTAGTGACAATGAAGAAGAAGTGAAATGTCTGGTGGCTGATGATACAGAACTGGAATCCTGCAGTGTAGTGACCCGTTCCAGAATCACCTACTAATCAAGAACTAAGCATGCAACTAACTTAATTAATAATAATCAGAGATAATTGCGGAAAAGGCCAACAAACGATAGTTATACAACCCAATCGAAATCCAGAACAACTCGAACTAAAATGAAATATACGGTACAACCATATCGAAAAGAATAGTACTGAAAATTAAACCAACCAGCCACTCACTGTCCTCCTCCTGCTCTTCCTGAGCTGTCCAACCTGAGGCCTGCCCCGTGGGAATGGGGTGTCCAAGATAAACAAAACCGAGGACGTGAGCGATAAGAACGCCCAGTACAAAAGCATGAGTATACAAGCCTATATGAAATGCACATGCTATGATATGATACCAGGGTAGTCAAGAAACAGGAGTAACAAAGGATCTCAAAATGCTCAGTCTAGAGGCGCCAAGTGGATAGTGCCGCGCGGTACTCCTCTGGGTCACTGCATCCACTACAAGAACAGACGTGGACCAAAAATGTCCCGGATCACCGAAGCCCTCCCGACCCGTCGGTCACTGTGTACTCTCGGTGTCCATGCGTCCACAAGACAAGACAGGGCTGAGCGGCCCCACAAGATATAGCTTATCTCGAAAGAGATACAGCTCAACAGTAAAGGCTATCTCGAAGGAGATACGGCTCAACATGAAATGCAACATGCATCATAAAACGTGACATAATAGCATGCATCATATGACATATATCAATGCACCACATAATCATGCAACACATATAAGGATGTATACTCGACCAGGATATCTCGGATAGTACTTTCGTACCTCTATCACAGCAAGCCTAGCCTTACGCAACACCGCTAATCAGGTCTAGAACAAGCCTACGCATCAAAAGCATACCCAATGAACAATACTACCATGCTCGACTAGCAAAACCAGTAATACCAAAGGTTTAGGGTTTACCTTCGTCCGTTGACAGCCCTTTGATGTCGATTGCCTCGTAACTCAGGCGTCGCTACGCTACCAATCCTGGCAGCTCTTGGCTATCGCTCGACCAACAACTAACCCTAGAAACCTTCCAAACCTCTCAACTAGGAGACACAACTTCAAGAATTTGCAATCCAAAATGAGGAATTCCGAGCACTATTTATAGGCTATGTTCGGATCCACCGAACACACTTCGGAACGTCCGAACTCCTACGTGTCCATCGGCTCTTGACACCTCATGATCGGATCCACCGAACCTACACTTCGGATCATCCGAACTTGCATGCAAACTGACGTGTCGATCAACTCTTGACACCTCATGATCGGATCCACCGAACCCACTTCGGATCGTCCGAACTCTTCGGTGCTACCGAACCATCTTCGGTCCGTCCGATCATGACCACGGTCAAAATTACACATTAAACCTTCTTAATCACCATTAATCCGTTAATTACCCAATTTGGAATTCGGGCTACTACATTCTCCCCCCCTTAAAAGATTTCGTCCTCGAAATCAGGCTTAGAGGATGAACAAAACGAAATAACAACATCGTTATTACATCTCAATTGTTGTTGAATACAACTGATATTTCGATTACAACTGAAAACACAAACATAAACAAAGTAAAACTCAAAAGAGCTCTGGATGCTCCGAACGCATACGACTCTCTAGCTCCCAAGTGGCTTCTTCAGTGCCTCTGCGCTGCCACTGAACTAAGACAAGAGGAATGATCTTATTCCGCAACACCTTGTCTTTGCGATCGAGGATCCGCACTGGTCGTTCCACGTAAGACAAATCTGAATTTAGTTGAACTTCAGAGGGATGCAAAATGTGAGACTCATCTGCTACGTATCGTCTCAACAAAGATACGTGGAACACATCATGAATACTTGATAGGTACGGCGGCAAAGCAAGTCTGTAAGCCAAATCTCCCACGCTTTCCAATATTTCAAATGGACCAATAAATCTCGGAGACAGCTTACCCTTGAGACCAAATCTCAAAATCCTGCGAAAAGGCGAAACTCGGAGAAACACTTTCTCACCTGGCTGAAAATAAAGAGGTCGCCGCTTGGTGTTCGCATAACTAGCCTGTCGGTCCTGAGCGATCTTAATCCGTTTCTTGATTATTGCAACCTTATCAATAGCTTGCTGGACTAACTCCGGTCCCTCAACATGTCGTTCCCCAACTTCGTCCCAGAATAATGGAGTACGACAACGTCGCCCATACAACGCCTCAAATGGTGCCATACCAATACTACGATGATAGCTGTTGTTGTACGCGAACTCAATCAAAGGCAAATGATCCTGCCAAGCGGTTCCGAAATCCATCACACAAGCTCGCATCATATCCTCAAGTGTACGGATAGTCCTCTCCGTCTGACCGTCGGTCTCTGGATGATAAGCTGTACTAAAACTTAGGGACGTACCCAATACTGCCTGGAAACTACCCCAAAATCGTGAGGTAAAACGAGGATCTCTGTCACTGACAATACTAACTGGCACCCCATGCAAACGTACAATCTCTTGAATGTACAATCGAGCCATACGTTCGAAAGTGAAATCACGGTTATATGGCAGAAAATGAGCAGACTTGGTGAGTCGATCCACCACTACCCAAATAGCATCACTATTCCTCGAAGACAGTGGTAAGTGAGTAATGAAGTCCATCGCGATATGCTCCCACTTCCATTCGGGAATAGGTAAGTTCAACAATAATCCTCCCGGTCGACGGTGCTCTGCCTTAACCTGCTGACAAACAAGACACTTGGAAACAAACTGATAAACGCTGCGCTTCATCCCTTTCCACCAAAATCGTGTCCTCAAATCTTTATACATCTTGTTGCTTCCCGGATGGACACTCAACTTGCTTCGATGAGCCTGAGCCAAGATTTCTTCCCTCAAAGTATCATCCTCTGGTACCACAACCCGATTAGACAAACACAGAAGACCATTAGACTGATAATGGAAATTGCTATCTCCACCAACCAATCGGGCTAATCTCTGAGTCTTGAGATCAGACATCTGTGCATCTCGAATCCGAGCGAACAAAGCTGGCTCAGATAAAATGGTAGCAACATGAATGCTCTCCATACCTTTCCGATGTTTGAAATTAAATCCCAATGAACAACAATCCTGGATAGTACTAATCATAGCACTGGTCTGAAGTGCAGAGATTCTCACCTTGCGACTAAGAGCATCGGCTGTGAGATTCGCAGAACCTGGATGGTATTTGATCTCGCAATCATAATCTTTAAGTAGATCCATCCAACGACGTTGTCTCATGTTCAACTCAGCCTGAGTGAACAGATACTTCAGACTCTTATGATCAGTAAAAATTTCAAACTTAACTCCGTACAAGTAATGACGCCAGATTTTCAGCGCGAACACAATAGCAGCTAATTCTAGATCATGAATAGGGTACTTCTCCTCGTGAGGTTTTAACTGCCTGGATGCGTAAGCGATCACATGATCATTCTGCGTCAACACACACCCTAAGCCTTGAAAAGAAGCATCGGTGTAAACACTGAAACCATCAGATCCTGACGGTAACGCCAAAACAGGTGCAGAAGTCAGAAGTCGACGAAGCTCTCTGAAACTATCTTCGCACTCAGATGACCACTCAAATGGAACATCCTTCCGAGTAAGTTGCGTCAAGGGTCTAGCTACCTGAGAGAAATTCACGATGAAGCGACGATAATACCCTGCCAGACCTAGAAAACTACGGATCTCAGCCACCGTCGTAGGACGTGACCAATTCAGCACTGCCTCAATCTTGCTGGGATCCACAGAAATTCCTTCCTTGGAAATCACATGACCAAGGAATACTACACGATCAATCCAGAACTCGCACTTACTCAGCTTAGCATACAATTGCTTCTCGCGAAGAATCTGCAACACAATCTTCAAGTGCTGAATATGCTCTTCCACACTGTGAGAATAAATCAAGATATCGTCGATAAAAACCACAACAAACTGATCTAGAAAATCCCGAAAGACTCGATTCATCAGATCCATGAACACTGCTGGCGCATTCGTCATTCCAAATGGCATAACTAGAAACTCGTAATGCCCATATCGAGTACGAAATGCAGTCTTGGAAATATCATCATCTCTAACTCTCATCTGATGATAACCCGATCGCAAGTCAATCTTGGAGTAAACAGAGGTACCCTGAAGCTGATCGAACAAATCATCGATACGAGGTAATGGATACTTGTTTTTGATCGTCACACGATTCAGCTGGCGATAATCAATGCACAATCGCATAGATCCATCTTTCTTCTTGACATACAATACTGGAGCTCCCCAAGGTGAAACACTCGGGCGAATATAACCTTTATCAAGAAGATCCTGTAATTGCTGCTTCAATTCTCTCATCTCTGACGGAGCAAGACGATAGGGGGCACAAGAAATCGGTGCAGTCCCTGGCATTAACTCAATGCCAAATTCCACCTCTCTAACCGGAGGAAAACCAGGAATCTCATCTGGGAAGACATCAGGAAATTCACAAACCACTGGAATATCCTCTATACCAACACTACCTGTGGACGAATCAATCGCATAGATGAGGTAGCCTTCCCCGCCCGACTCTAAAGCACGACAGGCTTTCAGAGCAGATACCACTGGCATCGGAGGTCGCGCTCCCTCACCATAGAAAAACCAACTAGAGCTCTCAGTCGTACGAAACTGAACAAGCTTCTGGTAACAATCCACGGTAGCTCGGTAGGTAGTCAATAGGTCTATACCTAGAATACAATCAAAATCTTCCATCTCCAAGATCATAAGATTCGCAATCAATTCGTTACCCTCAAAATCTAAGGGACAACCCATCACTAGACGCTTTGCTAACACCGAATGACCCATCGGGGTAGAAACGGAAAGAATGACGTCTAGAGAAACATATGGTAACTTATGACGCTTAACAAATCGTGCAGAAATGAATGAATGTGATGCTCCGGTATCAATAAGAACAAAAGCAGGAATACCGCATAAACGAAAAGTACCTGCTATGACTCTCTCCGTTTCATCTGCAGCCTGATCCTGGTTCAGCGCGAAAACCTGACCTTGGGCACGAGGTCGAAGATTTGAACTACCCACTGCCTGACCCTGCCTCCTCTGCTGTACAGTCGTCTGAGATCCGGAACCAGATCCTGCTCCACCTCGCAACTGAGGACAATTCTTCTTGAGATGACCCATCTCTCCGCACTGAAAACAAGCTCCCGCGGCTGATCGGCATTGCTCCGATGGATGGTTCTTCCCACAATGCACACAAGAAACCTTCTTCTTACCAAAGCGGAACACACCGCTAGACCGTGATCCAGATCCAGAAGAAGAAGAACCAGATTTCTTGAAAGACTGAGATCGAGGGCTCAAAGTACTCGAAGGTCTAGAAGAAAGAATAGCCCTACCACGCTGGAGATTGATCTCTGCCTGGCGACACCGGTTCACTAACCCATCATAAGAAGTAGGATTATCACAGACAGTGACTCGATCAAAAATCTCCTGGTTAAGACCCTGGAGGAAATGGTCATACTTGGCCTCAGAACTGCCACTGATATGAGGGGCAAAGGGTAACAACTCGAAGAACTTCTGCTGATATTCATCAACAGACATACTCCCCTGCTTAAGATTCAGGAGCTCAATCGTCTTTGCCTGGCGAAGGGCTGGAGGAAAATACAGCTGCATGAAAGCTGCACGGAAATCGGCCCAGATCACCCTACCCTGAGACTGGACTATCGGCGCAGAAGTCGATCGCCACCACTTGCGCGCACGGCCCTCGAGAAGAAAACTAAGGGTCTCCATCCTCTGCTCCTCGGTGCACTGGAATGCACGGAAACAACTCTCCATGCGCTCTAACCAATCCTCAGCATCATCGGGAGTCTCACCGCCGACTAAAGGCTTAGGCCCCATCTGAATGAAACGGTGCAAATCAAAACGCCTAGGACCATCCCGACGATGACGATGTTCACGATGACGCCTACGATCGTCCTGGTCACCCCAACGACCTACACTTCCCTGACTACTCTCATCACCAAAATGGTCAGCCATCGCTACAAGATAGAATGGGGAAAATGGTAAAATGGTCAACGAAAATCCCAAAACAGAATCTATATCCCAAAATCGTAAGCATGCTCTGATACCATAAATGTAGTGACCCGTTCCAGAATCACCTACTAATCAAGAACTAAGCATGCAACTAACTTAATTAATAATAATCAGAGATAATTGCGGAAAAGGCCAACAAACGATAGTTATACAACCCAATCGAAATCCAGAACAACTCGAACTAAAATGAAATATACGGTACAACCATATCGAAAAGAATAGTACTGAAAATTAAACCAACCAGCCACTCACTGTCCTCCTCCTGCTCTTCCTGAGCTGTCCAACCTGAGGCCTGCCCCGTGGGAATGGGGTGTCCAAGATAAACAAAACCGAGGACGTGAGCGATAAGAACGCCCAGTACAAAAGCATGAGTATACAAGCCTATATGAAATGCACATGCTATGATATGATACCAGGGTAGTCAAGAAACAGGAGTAACAAAGGATCTCAAAATGCTCAGTCTAGAGGCGCCAAGTGGATAGTGCCGCGCGGTACTCCTCTGGGTCACTGCATCCACTACAAGAACAGACGTGGACCAAAAATGTCCCGGATCACCGAAGCCCTCCCGACCCGTCGGCCACTGTGTACTCTCGGTGTCCATGCGTCCACAAGACAAGACAGGGCTGAGCGGCCCCACAAGATATAGCTTATCTCGAAAGAGATACAGCTCAACAGTAAAGGCTATCTCGAAGGAGATACGGCTCAACATGAAATGCAACATGCATCATAAAACGTGACATAATAGCATGCATCATATGACATATATCAATGCACCACATAATCATGCAACACATATAAGGATGTATACTCGACCAGGATATCTCGGATAGTACTTTCGTACCTCTATCACAGCAAGCCTAGCCTTACGCAACACCGCTAATCAGGTCTAGAACAAGCCTACGCATCAAAAGCATACCCAATGAACAATACTACCATGCTCGACTAGCAAAACCAGTAATACCAAAGGTTTAGGGTTTACCTTCGTCCGTCGACAGCCCTTTGATGTCGATTGCCTCGTAACTCAGGCGTCGCTACGCTACCAATCCTGGCAGCTCTTGGCTATCGCTCGACCAACAACTAACCCTAGAAACCTTCCAAACCTCTCAACTAGGAGACACAACTTCAAGAATTTGCAATCCAAAATGAGGAATTCCGAGCACTATTTATAGGCTATGTTCGGATCCACCGAACACACTTCGGAACGTCCGAACTCCTACGTGTCCATTGGCTCTTGACACCTCATGATCGGATCCACCGAACCTACACTTCGGATCATCCGAACTTGCATGCAAACTGACGTGTCGATCAACTCTTGACACCTCATGATCGGATCCACCGAACCCACTTCGGATCGTCCGAACTCTTCGGTGCTACCGAACCATCTTCGGTCCGTCCGATCATGACCACGGTCAAAATTACACATTAAACCTTCTTAATCACCATTAATCCGTTAATTACCCAATTTGGAATTCGGGCTACTACATGCAGTCAACAGGTATTTGACTTTAGCTCAACTGATTTTACGAGAGAAGAACTTATTTCAACATTGCATGATATGGTTAGTGAGTATCAAAAGCTTGCCTTGTCATTTGAAAAGGCCAGAGCAAAGCAAAATGATCCTATTGACAATAAGACTACAACTGATGAATCAGTTGACATGTTGACTCTGAAAAAAGAGATTGCTGAACTCAATACTGAAAGAAGCAAGGATCAGTTAATGATTCAAAAGTTGATGCTTGAAAATTCAAAGCA
The DNA here is from genome assembly GCF_022965805.1 of Primulina eburnea. Lineage (NCBI taxonomy): Eukaryota > Viridiplantae > Streptophyta > Magnoliopsida > Lamiales > Gesneriaceae > Primulina > Primulina eburnea. The sequence continues at coordinate 88,352 of NW_027330593.1, forward strand.
AACTGAGCTTATTCAGGCTTGGAACAAATCATCTGTTGCATTGACTGATATACAGAACTCACAAAAATCAGTTACTGATAAAACTGGTATAGGGTTCAGTAACCAAGATGAAATGTCTCCCAAAGATACTCGACCAAAACTGAATATGGATAAAGGGAAATACATTCACTTTGTCAAATCAGTTATGGTACAAGAACAAGCTGAGCCAAGTAAACTGATTGAACAGCCAACTCAAAGTATGAAAAAGGGCAAAAGATGTGGTATTGGTTATAGCTCAAAAGTTGCGAATGACTCACGAAGTCAGCCACCAAAAATTTTCAGCAAAAATTACTCAAATGGCTACTCAAATTACTATAACAGGAAGCCAGTTCAGAAGAGATATTGGCTGAACAATCAGTTGAAAAAGGGCAAATCACATGTTGTATCTCCTGTACACCATACACCAAGCACACACAGACCGGGAAAGACCATCTGGAATACAACAACTGGACGGTCAGTTAGACTGATCCAAGTCTGGATTCCTAAAGGACTAATCAAATTTGGACCCAAATAGAAAAAGGGTACCAGAATCTTATCTTGTGTGTGATTGCAGGTAACAGGTACAAGCATTGAATCTATATGGTACTTGGATAGTGGATGTTCACGCCACATGACAGGAGATTCAAATTTATTATCTCAACTGGTTAAGTACACAGGACCAAACATCAGTTTTGGAGATAATTCTAAAGGTAAAACTGTGGGTAAGGGTAAGCTTATCCATGGTAACTTCACCATTAATGACGTATTATTAGTTGAGAATCTCAAGTATAATCTGATCAGCATTAGTCAATTATGCGATAATGGATTCTCAGTTCAGTTTGACAAACATTATTGTTCAGTCAAAAACTCAACTGAAGAGATCATCCTAACTGGAAAAAGGTGTGGAAACACTTATAAAGTCAGCTGGAATGATCAACCTTATGCACCAGTATGTTTTATTGCTTCAAAATCCTCTAAAAATTGGTTGTGGCATAAGAGATTAAACCACCTGAACTTCAAGTCTATTGCATATTTGAGTAACCACGATCTTGTTACTGGATTACCCAAAATGGATTTTATCAAAGAAAAAATTTGCTCAGTATGTCAGTTTGGTAAACAAATCAAATCTTCTTTTAAGAACAAGGGTCGTAAATCTTCTTCCCGATGCTTAGAGCTGTTACATATGGATCTATTTGGTCCAATACCAGTCACGAGCTTAGGGGGAATGAAATACACCTTGGTGGTTGTAGATGACTTTTCAAGATTCACTTGGGTTATATTTCTCAAGTCCAAAGACCAAACTGCTGCTCAACTAATTAAGCTTTTCAAAAGATTATTAAATGAAAAATCAGTTGGAATTTACAGAATCAGATCCGATCGAGGAACTGAATTTATCAATAAAATTCTTTCAAATTATTTAGAGAATACCGGAATCAAGCATGAGCTTTCAGCAGCTAGAACTCCTCAGCAAAATAGTGTAGCTGAAAGTAGAAATCGGACCCTCAAAGAAGCTTCTAGAACAATGCTTGCTGATTCTAGTATCTCTCAAAGGTTTTGGGCAGAGGCAGTAAACACTGCGTGTTACACTCAAAACAGATCAATGATTAATAAGAATCATATGAAAACACCTTATGAGACCTGGCATGGAAGAAAAAGTGTGGTTTCCTACTTCAAAATATTCGGCTGCAGATGTTTTATACTTATCAATGGTAAAACTCATTTAAAAGCCTTTGATGCTAAATCTGCAGAAGGAATATTTCTTGGTTATTATTCAGTGAGTAAAGCTTATAGAGTCTTCAACAAAAATACTTTAAATGTTGAGGAATCTATCCATGTTATTTTTGATGAAACTGTACTAACTGATAAGCCAACTGATCAAGTTGAGTTAGCTGATAGATTTACAGATATAAGCTTGGATGATGATGATGAAGAAGACATCCATATCAATCAAAGCAACCTCCAAACACCTGAACCAGAAGTATTAGACAACCAGAAGAACCAGAAGTTGTTCCTAATGATCAGTTAATAGAGCAACCAAATGACATTCAGTTACCAACTAAAACTGCTCCAACTGAAACTGAAAACGTTCAGTTACCCACAGAAGTAGTTGCTGATTCAGAAACAATAAATGCTGAACTCAGATGGAAGAAATCACATCCTCCAGAGTTGGTAATAGGTAAACCATCTGATCCAGTGAGAAAAAGAAATCAGATGCTCAATCTATTTATTCATTCAGCTTTCGTATCACAACTAGAACCCAAGAAGACTGATGAAGCTCTTGCTGATCCAAACTGGATAAATGCAATGCAAGAGGAGCTAAATCAGTTTATCCATAACAATGTCTGGAACTTAGTAACAAGACCAATTTCAAAAACTGTTATAGGTACAAAAGGGGTGTACAGGAACAAACTGAACAAAGATGGTTCAGTTGTGCGCAACAAAGCAAGCTAGTAGCACAAGGATATAGGCAAGAAGAAGGAATTGATTACGATGAAACATATGCACTAGTTGCAAGACTGGAGGCAATCAGGATATTCCTTGCCTATGCTTCATTCAAAAACTTCAAAGTCTATCAAATGGATGTAAAGAGTGCATTTCTGAATGGCCAGTTGCAGGAAGAAGTCTATGTTGAACAACCTCCAGGTTTTGTCAATCATCACCTTCCTGATCATGTCTACCATTTGAGCAAAGCCTTATATGGTCTTAAACAAGCTCCAAGAGCTTGGTATGAAACTCTTTCAAAATTTCTAACTGATCACGATTTTTCTGTTGGATCAGTTGATAAGACATTGTTCAAATTTTCCAAGAATGATCATATTTTACTCGTTCAAATTTATGTTGCTGACATTATTTTTGGGTCAACTAACCCCAAATTATGCGAGAAATTTGCTAAGCTAATGCAGGAGAAATTTGAAATGAGTATGATGGGTGAACTGACATTCTTTCTTGGATTACAAGTGAAGCAAATGGAGTCGGGCACTTTCATTAGTCAAACTAAATACAAGAAGGAACTACTGAAGAAGTTTGGAATGGAATCATGTTCAGCTGCAAGTACTCCCATGAGTTCATCAGTAAAACTGGACACTGATCAAGGGGGAATATCAGTTGAGACGACACTTTACAGATGTTTAATAGGTTCATTATTGTACCTAACTGCTAGTCGTCCTGATATTATATTTGTTGTATGCATGTGTGCTAGATTTCAAGAAAATCCTATGCAATCACACTTTGCAGCTGCCAAGCGTATTTTGAAATATCTTAAGGGCACACAAAATGTTAGGTTATGGTGAAGCACTCGAGCAAATCGCATCTGCCATTTGTTTGTCTTGAATATTTTCTCTTTCTTTCACTAATATGACTGAAACTAACATTGTTATTTCTATTTATAACAGATTAGCAAGGAAGCTGAAGGTTCGTCAACGTTTCAGCAACAAATAATATATCTGATATTTATTTATTCGCTTTAATTATTTTATGCACCAATTAAGGGGGAATAATGGTTTTAAGAGGTTAACTGAGAAGACAATTGTTAGTAAATTCTCAACTGAAAGGACACAGTTTTACAAACTGATCGTTCAGTTGAATATTTCACTAATCTTCTCATATAAGTTAACTAATTAGTCATATTATATTCCAAATCTAGTGATGTGACTGACTGATATCTCATGATGAATCTCATTTTAAAACGTGGACACATATTAACCATTTAAATTGTTCACACGCTTATAGCACACGTACACACATTGTCATTCAAAATTTCTATGGACTGACACGTGTCCAGAATTTGAATCGTCACGAACATATGTACTATTCCCCGCTCCATTTCAGTTTTCCTTCCATCTACAAACTCCTGAGCGCAAAAACAAATTTCATCCTTCTATCTTTTTTCCAAGAAATCATTCAGTTCCAAATGGCGAATCAAACTCCCGCTTATATGCTAAATGCCATGGCTATCAATTTTGGATCAATTCTATCCTTTGGTGATGATGATGTCAAAAAAAATTTTCCTTGAAACTGCTGGATTAAGGACATTCTTGGGAAAATCATCTCAAGAGATCTACTCCAAAGAGCTTCAAGAATTCTACTCTAGTGGTTTGATCGATTCTGATGGAAACATCACTGCTATTATCAATGGTCAGTTGCTGACCATCACTGAAGATTCCTTTGGAAAAATATTTTCTTTACCTTCTGATGGATTGGCACACCTCTCGGATGTTAAAGCTTTTGATATTGAAGAAATGCAAACCTCACTTTCTGCTGAGGGACCGAAAATCAAAGTTTCCGACCCAAAGAAGGAGCTGAAGCATGAGGTGCAGTTACTTGCTGATGTAGTCGCCAAAGGGATTTTGGCGAAAGCTGGATCTTTTGCTGCACTCACGTTGGAGAAATTTCAAGCCATTTCAATCATTATGGCTGAGCGTAAATTCAACTGGAAGCACCTTACTTTCAATATTTTGAAGAATATGTTTCTGTCTTCCAAACAGTCCAAAGGCTTCGCGGTACAACTGTGCTATCTGTTGAAAATAAAGGGATTAGTGGCTGATGATTCAGAAAGATCATCAAAATTCAAAGTCTTCAATGCGAAGAACACTCAGCCACTCAAGACCAAATGGGACACCTCTCCTGCTCAGTTTGTCAAGATCAAACAGGAGATTGGGACTCATCAAGCTGCCCCAAAATCATTGAAAAAGGCCAAGACATTGGCTCAACTGAAGGTAGCAAAGAGGAAACTCATTTTGGGTGCGTCTGATACAGAGACAACTCCATCCCCAAAGATCGCCAAGAGACCAAGAACCCAACGGGTTAAACCAACGACTGCCGAGGAATCCATCACCTCTGAGAAGATAGCGTCCTCAACTGCTCAGCAACCTATTGAAGCACTTCCTCTATCAGTCATTCCACCAGATGTCTCAGCTGGTGCAAAGAAGAAATCAGTTAAAACCAAAGCTCCGCTAATTCATATCAATCTTTCTACTGGTGTGGCACCTGCCCGACCCAAAGGCATTACTATTATAGAACGGGTGGATGCTACTCGCACTGGACTGGAAATTCCACACATTCTGAGTACTGATAAGGGAAAGGGCAAGTTGATTGAAGAGCCCAGACCATCCAACCCTATTCAAACTCACATTTACCTTGTCTGGGATAGGGTTAACAATTTTGCAGCATCAAAACTTCAACTATACGATGTTTGGACAGCTTATCGCACTCAAATATTTGCAAAGCAACTGAAGAAGAAATCACAGCTGAACACTTTTATCAAACTGGAAGATTTTGTTCTAAGAACGGTGAAAGTTGCAACAGTTGCTCAGGCTATGGAAAGAAAGAATTATTTGTTTGATCAGGTGAGAGCCAAGAAGTTGGCTCATATTATTGGCAAATTGAAGACCAACTACATACCCACAAATTCTACTGCCTACGCTGATCAAGCAGTAATTACTCAGCTAGACACTGATTTGGTTGGGTTACAATCTCAGATAAAATTTTGGGAAATAGATCAAGAGTTGGTTCTTCATCAAGGAGAGTCAGACGATGATGAAGAAGAAATAATTGAAGAACCGTCTTCAGAGCAGCAAAAACCATCCTCAGAACAGGCTCTTGTTCCAACTGAAGAGCCAGTTCAAGAAATGCCTCAATCACCTCCTGCTGAACATCAACTTTACACTGAAGCCGAGCTTTCTTTCGCACACATTGATGAGATTATTCAAGCAGTGGTGCAAGAATCCCAGATAAGTGAACCCACTTCTGATAAAGTTGATCACTCTGCTGATCAAATCATTCCAGAGGTTACTATCTCTTTAGAAGAACCAGTTCAGCCAGATTCATCTGCTGACCGAGTTATCCCAACTGATGTGCCACTTGATTCAATAGATCATCCTTTAGAGGCACTAGTTTTGGTTTCATCACCGTCTGCCATTCTTCAAGCGAGCTCCTTTGCTGATCAGGATCCACCCGCTTCGGCTCCAGTTCAAGGAGAAATCATTGTAACTGATGTTCCAGTTCAGAATGTTGCTGATACAATCTCAACTGACCAAGCTTTAGTCATTTCTGAACACACAACTACAGAAAAACCAGGAACCTCTCATCAGTATCCTCTTCCATCTTCATCAGATTTTGATCTTATTTTTGAAGAAGTTCAGAATATGCAGGACAGTATGAATCAAATGCTTACTGCCATTTAAAAGATTCAGAACACTCAACTGTCACACACTCTGAAGTTGGACCATTCTCATCAGTTCAACTTAGAAAAACTGAACGCCTTACAACTGCTGTTACATCTCTGTCATTCGCAGTTGAAGATATACAGAAAAACAGAGGGATATTTTCGAGTCTCACTGCCACTCAAGACTCTATTAACCGACGAGTCGACAGTGTGGAGACACTCGTCTCAAGAAAAATCGATCTGCTACAAGTCACAATGTCTACTGCCATCGATAATATTTCATCCTCTGTCAAGTTCCTTTCAACCGACGTTCGGAAATTATCTCTCAAAATGGAGCTGTTTGACAAAAAAGGGGAATAAATCAAAGAGATCTTAGAACAACAACAGAAGAAACCTTAGAAGCAGTCTCTCTTGTATTTGTTTGAAGAAATATTAATTCAGTTAATTCAGTTAATCTACATCTTATTTTATCTACTATGAGTTCAGTTATTCAGTTAAATTTTACTCTAGTTTTGTCAAACACCATAAAAGGGGAAATTGTTGGAAACTTAATTCCGGTGTTTTGACAAAAGATGAACCAACTGAACTAAGCAACTGAACTGATCGTCAACTGAACACGTCATCAGCTGAACTCAGTTAACTGATCGATACAACTAAAGTTCATTCTCGTCAACTGATTCTTTACCAGCTGATCTCTCAGCTGTACACGTCATCAGTTGAAAGCGACAACCGACATATAGTACAACTACCTGCAACTGGTAGTGGAACGCCGCATTTCAGAAAAGCAGTGTACGATTGTCAGAGTATATCGACGTGGCAATCAACGGTTAGAATATTCAAATATCCTTTAATGTTACTGTTGAGAGAGAAGCCTATAAATAATCGAAGATAGAAGCCGAAGAAACAACAACTGATCTTAGCTATCTCATTATACTTGCTGTTACGCTGCTAAAATATCAACTCATACTCAGAAGCCAAAAGCTCTCGCTTACTAGTTTTATCAGTAGCATTCAAGGCTACATTCTCAAGCTTAAATAGCACTTTGTAATCCTTGATAGATTTTCTAAGTTGTGCTAACATCAGTTACCATCTGTAAAAGTGTTATATACTAAGAGTTTCAGTTGTAGCAAAGTGATAAGTCCAAACTGAAGTGGGTCAGTGCAGTATCTTGTATTTGATCAAAGTCTTTTAGTGGATATCCTATCTTCGTGATAGAAGGGGTGACGTAGGAGTTATTCAAGTCTCCGAACATCCAGAAACATATTGTGTTATCTTTACTTCAGTCATTATTTTCAGTTAGATACTCTATCTTTCAGTCAGTTCATTTTCCGCAACTGTTTTGTTCAGTTTAACTGATTGTCATTGACCGACGGGATATTTAGTTTCAGTTTGTAACATAACTGAACTCCATTTGTCGAAGAATACTTAAATCCGAGAAGTGTTTATTCAACCCCCCTTCTAAACACTCTTTATTAGTTTAACCGATCCTTTCATAAACACTAACAAGGCTTTAGGCCTATTAAGCCCCTAAATTAAGCCCATTAGTCTTTAATTAGAATTAAATAAAATATTAGTAAAATTTTGGTAAAAATAGTTTGTGAATTAAATAGTCGGGTTGCCAAAAATTTGTATTTTTTGTTGAAAAACCAACACCGATAAAATTTACGTCCCGGCGTATTAAATCATCTAAAAACTCCATATTTTCCAAAAATAAGAAAACCAACAATCATATTTTAAATAATTTAAAAAAATTATTTAATAAAAGCATTTTACGTTTTTCAGCCCTAAGTCTCCATTCCTCGATCGCAACTCGAATAACCTTTAAAAATACATTTTTATGCAACAATGTAAAAAATATATTTAAACATGTAAATATGCACAACATAATTAATTCATGCAATTAAAACATTTAATTAAAATACAAAATAATTTAATAATTACATGCATGTGGTTTGCGTGGACCTTTAAATTTTCGGGGCGTTACAATCTTCTCTCCTTAAATTGAATTTCGTCCTCGAAATTCGCTTATCCTTAATAACCCAAAGTTTATATTTAGCTCTAGTATCCCAAAATCCACGCTTCCGCTGCGCTACTCTGATAAAACTTAAGTTCTAGCATGTCCTTACGTCTCCTTGATCTCAAAAAATTTTATCTTCTAAATCCTTATTTTCAAATCGCAACTTAAAAAGACCCAAATGACTTAGTGCTATTACTGTTAAAACCTCGAATTTCAACTTTCTTACAATTCCCAATATTAAAAGATGGATGACCATACTTATCGTATATTATTTTTCTTATTTTATATCAAAATTTTCATGAACTTATCAGATTTCAATCTTAAAAATCCCAAACGCGTCCGCTAAAGCTTAGATTTTCAAGCTTAATATCGATTCATTCTTAAAAACCCTTGATTAACATTCCTTATAACACTATAACCAAGATATCACAAGGTTCCAAATATTCTTAAAAGTCTAAATCATAAATAAATTCTTATCATTTAACCCATTCAATTCTCACTTATTTGTAAACTAGTCCCCAAAGTCCTTAATATTTGCAAAATAAATTCTTAATTTCCTCAAAAATAATCCAAATTGGTTCTTAATTTCGAAAATCCTACGATTAACCCATAAGTTCTTGGCATTCTTAATTTCCTACTACGAATTTCCTATAACATAATTTCGATCATTTTAAAATTATTTTGTAAAGGCCCGAAAATACTTGCTAGAAAATTTGCGGAAAATTAAAAATTTTTCTTTTTAAAAGAACTTAAAGGGCCTCATTCATAAAATCAACTGGTGAATCAAGTTCAATGTTTCAAAAAGGTTGCAGCGGAAGAAAATAATTGTTTGCCAACAATAACAATTTAAAAAAAAAATATCCAATGACTGATAAAAATTTGTTTGCGGAATAAAATAAACACTGCTGCACTGAGGTCCTCGGGTGCCACTACTGCCGACCCAAGCTGGCTCACTGGTCCCCGCCCTCGGCCCTGACCTCATCAGTACCTACAACAATCAAGTCTAGTGAGTCTAAAGACTCAGCATGCATATATCGCAGGTAACGAGTAAAAATCTGGAGTAAAATATGCATGGGATAAAATATCATGCCATGTGACATGCTGAAAATAATCTGTACTGAGCAATTATAATACGTGCATAACTGAACTGATAATCAAAGTAAAAATATTTGCTCCTTGGAGCCTGTACTGAAATAACTGGTAAAATTTTCTGTTGAGATTATGTTTTACGCCTGTGGCCACTGCACTAAGCTGAACTGATCGGTAACTGACTACCGGGGAGCCTGGAACTGAGCTGGCGGTCACTGAAGACCCGATGGTACCAACCTGAACTGAGCGGTCACTGAAGACCCGATGGTACCAACCTGAACTGAGCGGTCACTGGCAACCGTATAAATAATAATAATGCTCCCACATAGTGAATGAACCAAAAGCCATATCGCATAAATCTCAAAAATAATCATTTTTCTGTTTTCATGCACGTAAAATAATTAACTGACGATAATGAAAATATCTTGAAATTTTACCAACTGGAATGGATCGTCCCCAGGCTCGCTGCAACCTAAAAATGCCATGAAAATATGCAATGGATTTTTCTTAGGCAAATTTATGCAATTAAATTTCTAAAATGCGACAACTACGTCTAACGACCTCGTATTTAATCATGACTTTAAACCAACCCGAACCAACACTGAACCAACGTGACGTCATGATTAAAATACGTTTAAAATTATGAATTTATGCGCCTAAAATTATGAGGGTCGAAATCTAGGTGAAATGGAGGCCAAAACATGAAACGCTCTTTCGAGAGTCAATTTGGCACATCGCACCGTAAATTCTCGAACGACCTCAAAAATGATCCGAATCACGAACGGTCGAAAACATGACCTTCCTAACTCAATGGGGCACTGTCCAGTCCAAGGCCATAGGCTAAAAGCCAACCAAGAACTCAAACAAGCCTCCTAATCGACACAGCAAGTTGCTGTAATTTCCAGCAGCTGTGCAAGTGTAGTGTCTTGCTTTGATCGATGTCTTGCGTCGTTCCAGTGGCCATTTGGTTGACCATGGCACGATCTAGACATGTAGGGGCATGGTATGAACCGTGGCTATGGGCCATAGGCCAACCAAGATTCACACCAAGCAACCCAAAACCGAAATGCATGTGCTGTACAATGAAGGGCCGAGAAGGGGAGTGTGGGTTGTTCTTGTTTCGTGGGTTATCTTGCGTCGTTCCAGTGGCCATTAATTTACCGTGGCACGACCTAGACATCTTGGGGTGTGGTATGGACCGTGGCTAAGGGCACAAGGCCGAACCAGATCCACACCAAGCCACAAAAACGAAATGCAAACCTGCTGTCAAAATGAAGGGGCCAAGAAAGGGGAGGGGCTGTTGTGACGTTTTATTTACAAACCGCGGAGCCATGGACCAAGCCACCAAAAGGGTGACTTAATCACGTCCTAGACATGCTAGGGAAGTGATATAACCATGGCTATAGGCCCCTGGGGCAGCCAAGATCAGATCTCTTCCCATGACAGCAAAACTGAAATTTTCGAAGAGCAAAAATGGCAGCAAGGGGGAGCTGCTGTTATCTCGATTTCTAGGCATCATGGGGGCTGAAAGACTGGACCAAAGTGGTCTTAATACATCCTACTACATGCCTAGATGCAGCCTTGGAAGCCTGGAGTCGAACCATTCCCTGAAACTCACAAACCAACAGAAAACGTGAAGGGCACAAGAACAAAATCTGCACAGAATTTTTAATGATGTTGCTGTCAAATAAAAATCGGTTTCATGCTGTAAAATCGTGACTATGAGATGCTAAAAATACTATAGGACTTGATTGAGGTTTGGAAAAGAACATAGACATGCCTGGAATTCGTTTCGAAAGAAAACGAACGAAACGACGACGACGCGGCACGAAGGAGTGGAGTGCTTCTTTTCTATCTTTCTTGCACTCGATTTTTTTTTTCTCTCCTATCTCCTACTGGATTCTCACGGTTATCAGCTCTGAAAACACTCTGAATTTTCGAAAATGAGAGGGGGGAGAAATGGTTAGGAAGGTGAGGAGAGGGTGCAAGATATAAGGCCACAACATGACTAAGTCCACTCTCATTTAAATTTTGAATTTTGAATCAAATGAGTTGTTGGTGTTTGCTAGGTGGTGGTGGCCGATTCTACTACTAGAATAGGGTTGGATAATGCTCTACATTAATTAATTAAGGTGGAACAAAATAATTAAAAAGCTTAATATCTTAAACAAATCAAGAAGGGGTCAAAGGATGAGTTGGCAATTGAATTATTGCATCTCCAAGGGGTGGCCGATATAACTACTAAAATGGAAGGATAACATTGACATCTAGTTGATAATTACTAACCCTTAGGAACCTCACTATCCCCTTAAATAATTTAGTGAACTAACCACTTAAATAAACAACTTAAATGAGTTCATTT
>NW_027330594.1:0-49733 GCF_022965805.1 Primulina eburnea
GACAAACTGAAGTTGTCAATAGAACTTTGGGAACACTTTTGCGATGCTATTCTTAAAAATAACTTGGATTGACTTTTATTGACCCTTCAATTTTGGGTTGCTTAGGACTAAGAGGGAGGGATTCTATTTTTGTTGTGATGGATAGATTCTCTAAGAGGCACATTTTATAGCTTGTCATAAAACCGATGATGCTTCAAACATTGCGGATTTGTTCTTTAGAGAAGTCGCTAGGTTGCATGGCCAAGCCTAGGACTATTGATTCTGGTCGCGATGTTAAATTCTTGAGTTACTTTTGGAAGACTTTATGGGCTAAACTTGGCACAAAATTGTTGTTTTCTACTACTTGTCATCCTCAAACGGATGGACAAACTGAAGTTGTCAATAGAACTTTGGGACACTTTTGCGTGCTTTCTTAAAAAGAACTTGGATTGACATTTCTATGGACTTATTTTGGGGTTGCCTAGGACTAAGAAGGGAAGGGATTCTATTTTTGTTGTTGTGGATAGATTCTCTAAGATGGCACATTTTATAGCTTGTCATAAAACCGATGATGCTTCAACATTGCGGATTTGTTCTTTAGAGAAGTCGTTAGGTTGCATGGCATGCCTAGGACTATTGTTTCTGGTCGCGATGTTAAATTCTTGAGTTACTTTTGGAAGACTTTATGGGCTAAACTTGCACAAAATTGTTGTTTCTACTACTTGTCATCCTCAAACGGATGGACAAACTGAAGTTGTCAATAGAACTTTGGGAACACTTTTGCGTGCTATTCTTAAATAGAACTTGGATTGACATTTCTATGGACTTTATTTTGGGGTTGCCTAGGACTAAGAAGGGGAGGGATTCTATTTTTGTTGTTGTGGATAGATTCTCTAAGATGGCACATTTTATAGCTTGTCATAAAACCGATGATGCTTCAAACATTGCGGATTTGTTCTTTAGAGAAGTCGTTAGGTTGCATGGCATGCCTAGGACTATTGTTTCTGGTCGCGATGTTAAATTCTTGAGTTACTTTTGGAAGACTTTATGGGCTAAACTTGGCACAAAATTGTTGTTTTCTACTACTTGTCATCCTCAAACGGATGGACAAACTGAAGTTGTCAATAGAACTTTGGAACACTTTTGCGTGCTATTCTTAAATAGAACTTGGATTGACATTTCTATGGACTTTATTTTGGGGTTGCCTAGGACTAAGAAGGGAGGGAATTCTATTTTTGTTGTTGTGGATAGATTCTCTAAGATGGCACATTTTATAGCTTGTCATAAACCGATGATGCTTCAAACATTGCGGATTTGTTCTTTAGAGAAGTCGTTAGGTTGCATGGCATGCCTAGGACTATTGTTTCTGGTCGCGATGTTAAATTCTTGAGTTACTTTTGGAAGACTTTATGGGCTAAACTTGGCACAAAATTGTTGTTTTCTACTACTTGTCATCCTCAAACGGATGGACAAACTGAAGTTGTCAATAGAACTTTGGGAACACTTTTGCGTGCTATTCTTAAAAAGAACTTGGATTGACATTTCTATGGACTTTATTTTGGGGTTGCCTAGGACTAAGAAGGGGAGGGATTCTATTTTTGTTGTTGTGGATAGATTCTCTAAGATGGCACATTTTATAGCTTGTCATAAAACCGATGATGCTTCAAACATTGCGGATTTGTTCTTTAGAGAAATCGTTAGGTTGCATGGCATGCCTAGGACTATTGTTTCTGGTCGCGATGTTAAATTCTTGAGTTACTTTTGGAAGACTTTATGGGCTAAACTTGCACAAAATTGTTGTTTTCTACTACTTGTCATCCTCAAACGGATGGACAAACTGAAGTTGTCAATAGAACTTTGGGAACACTTTTGCGTGCTATTCTTAAATAGAACTTGGATTGACATTTCTATGGACTTTATTTTGGGGTTGCCTAGGACTAAGAAGAGGAGGGATTCTATTTTTGTTGTTGTGGATAGATTCTCTAAGATGGCACATTTTATAGCTTGTCATAAAACCGATGATGCTTCAAACATTGCGGATTTGTTCTTTAGAGAAGTCGTTAGGTTGCATGGCATGCCTAGGACTATTGTTTCTGGTCGCGATGTTAAATTCTTGAGTTACTTTTGGAAGACTTTATGGGCTAAACTTGGCACAAAATTGTTGTTTTCTACTACTTGTCATCCTCAAACGGATGGACAAACTGAAGTTGTCAATAGAACTTTGGGAACACTTTTGCGTGCTATTCTTAAAAGAACTTGGATTGACATTTCTATGGACTTTATTTTGGGGTTGCCTAGGACTAAGAAGGGAGGGATTCTATTTTTGTTGTTGTGGATAGATTCTCTAAGATGGCACATTTTATAGCTTGTCATAAAACCGATGATGCTTCAAACATTGCGGATTTGTTCTTTAGAGAAGTCGTTAGGTTGCATGGCATGCCTAGGACTATTGTTTCTGGTCGCGATGTTAAATTCTTGAGTTACTTTTGGAAGACTTTATGGGCTAAACTTGGCACAAAATTGTTGTTTTCTACTACTTGTCATCCTCAAACGGATGGACAAACTGAAGTTGTCAATAGAACTTTGGGAACACTTTTGCGTGCTATTCTTAAAAAGAACTTGGATTGACATTTCTATGGACTTTATTTTGGGGTTGCCTAGGACTAAGAAGGGAGGGATTCTATTTTTGTTGTTGTGGATAGATTCTCTAAGATGGCACATTTTATAGCTTGTCATAAAACCGATGATGCTTCAAACATTGCGGATTTGTTCTTTAGAGAAGTCGTTAGGTTGCATGGCATGCCTAGGACTATTGTTTCTGGTCGCGATGTTAAATTCTTGAGTTACTTTTGAAGACTTTATGGGCTAAACTTGGCACAAAATTGTTGTTTTCTACTACTTGTCATCCTCAAACGGATGGACAAACTGAAGTTGTCAATAGAACTTTGGGAACACTTTTGCGTGCTATTCTTAAAAGAACTTGGATTGACATTTCTATGGACTTTATTTTGGGGTTGCCTAGGACTAAGAAGGGGAGGGATTCTATTTTTGTTGTTGTGGATAGATTCTCTAAGATGGCACATTTTATAGCTTGTCATAAAACCGATGATGCTTCAAACATTGCGGATTTGTTCTTTAGAGAAGTCGTTAGGTTGCATGGCATGCCTAGGACTATTGTTTCTGGTCGCGATGTTAAATTCTTGAGTTACTTTTGGAAGACTTTATGGGCTAAACTTGGCACAAAATTGTTGTTTTCTACTACTTGTCATCCTCAAACGGATGGACAAACTGAAGTTGTCAATAGAACTTTGGGAACACTTTTGCGTGCTATTCTTAAAAAGAACTTGGATTGACATTTCTATGGACTTTATTTTGGGGTTGCCTAGGACTAAGAAGGGGAGGGATTCTATTTTTGTTGTTGTGGATAGATTCTCTAAGATGGCACATTTTATAGCTTGTCATAAAACCGATGATGCTTCAAACATTGCGGATTTGTTCTTTAGAGAAGTCGTTAGGTTGCATGGCATGCCTAGGACTATTGTTTCTGGTCGCGATGTTAAATTCTTGAGTTACTTTTGGAAGACTTTATGGGCTAAACTTGGCACAAAATTGTTGTTTTCTACTACTTGTCATCCTCAAACGGATGGACAAACTGAAGTTGTCAATAGAACTTTGGGAACACTTTTGCGTGCTATTCTTAAAAAGAACTTGGATTGACATTTCTATGGACTTTATTTTGGGGTTGCCTAGGACTAAGAAGGGAGGGATTCTATTTTTGTTGTTGTGGATAGATTCTCTAAGATGGCACATTTTATAGCTTGTCATAAAACCGATGATGCTTCAAACATTGCGGATTTGTTCTTTAGAGAAGTCGTTAGGTTGCATGGCATGCCTAGGACTATTGTTTCTGGTCGCGATGTTAAATTCTTGAGTTACTTTTGGAAGACTTTATGGGCTAAACTTGGCACAAAATTGTTGTTTTCTACTACTTGTCATCCTCAAACGGATGGACAAACTGAAGTTGTCAATAGAACTTTGGGAACACTTTTGCGTGCTATTCTTAAAAAGAACTTGGATTGACATTTCTATGGACTTTATTTTGGGGTTGCCTAGGACTAAGAAGGGGAGGGATTCTATTTTTGTTGTTGTGGATAGATTCTCTAAGATGGCACATTTTATAGCTTGTCATAAAACCGATGATGCTTCAAACATTGCGGATTTGTTCTTTAGAGAAGTCGTTAGGTTGCATGGCATGCCTAGGACTATTGTTTCTGGTCGCGATGTTAAATTCTTGAGTTACTTTTGGAAGACTTTATGGGCTAAACTTGGCACAAAATTGTTGTTTTCTACTACTTGTCATCCTCAAACGGATGGACAAACTGAAGTTGTCAATAGAACTTTGGGAACACTTTTGCGTGCTATTCTTAAAAAGAACTTG
This sequence comes from Primulina eburnea, assembly GCF_022965805.1. Lineage (NCBI taxonomy): Eukaryota > Viridiplantae > Streptophyta > Magnoliopsida > Lamiales > Gesneriaceae > Primulina > Primulina eburnea. The sequence goes on from NW_027330594.1 coordinate 4,418, forward strand.
GATTGACATTTCTATGGACTTTATTTTGGGGTTGCCTAGGACTAAGAAGGGGAGGGATTCTATTTTTGTTGTTGTGGATAGATTCTCTAAGATGGCACATTTTATAGCTTGTCATAAAACCGATGATGCTTCAAACATTGCGGATTTGTTCTTTAGAGAAGTCGTTAGGTTGCATGGCATGCCTAGGACTATTGTTTCTGGTCGCGATGTTAAATTCTTGAGTTACTTTTGGAAGACTTTATGGGCTAAACTTGGCACAAAATTGTTGTTTTCTACTACTTGTCATCCTCAAACGGATGGACAAACTGAAGTTGTCAATAGAACTTTGGGAACACTTTTGCGTGCTATTCTTAAAAAGAACTTGGATTGACATTTCTATGGACTTATTTTGGGGTTGCCTAGGACTAAGAAGGGGAGGGATTCTATTTTTGTTGTTGTGGATAGATTCTCTAAGATGGCACATTTTATAGCTTGTCATAAAACCGATGATGCTTCAAACATTGCGGATTTGTTCTTTAGAGAAGTCGTTAGGTTGCATGGCATGCCTAGGACTATTGTTTCTGGTCGCGATGTTAAATTCTTGAGTTACTTTTGGAAGACTTTATGGGCTAAACTTGGCACAAAATTGTTGTTTTCTACTACTTGTCATCCTCAAACGGATGGACAAACTGAAGTTGTCAATAGAACTTTGGGAACACTTTTGCGTGCTATTCTTAAATAGAACTTGGATTGACATTTCTATGGACTTTATTTTGGGGTTGCCTAGGACTAAGAAGGGGAGGGATTCTATTTTTGTTGTTGTGGATAGATTCTCTAAGATGGCACATTTTATAGCTTGTCATAAAACCGATGATGCTTCAAACATTGCGGATTTGTTCTTTAGAGAAGTCGTTAGGTTGCATGGCATGCCTAGGACTATTGTTTCTGGTCGCGATGTTAAATTCTTGAGTTACTTTTGGAAGACTTTATGGGCTAAACTTGGCACAAAATTGTTGTTTTCTACTACTTGTCATCCTCAAACGGATGGACAAACTGAAGTTGTCAATAGAACTTTGGGAACACTTTTGCGTGCTATTCTTAAAAAGAACTTGGATTGACATTTCTATGGACTTTATTTTGGGGTTGCCTAGGACTAAGAAGGGGAGGGATTCTATTTTTGTTGTTGTGGATAGATTCTCTAAGATGGCACATTTTATAGCTTGTCATAAAACCGATGATGCTTCAAACATTGCGGATTTGTTCTTTAGAGAAGTCGTTAGGTTGCATGGCATGCCTAGGACTATTGTTTCTGGTCGCGATGTTAAATTCTTGAGTTACTTTTGGAAGACTTTATGGGCTAAACTTGGCACAAAATTGTTGTTTTCTACTACTTGTCATCCTCAAACGGATGGACAAACTGAAGTTGTCAATAGAACTTTGGGAACACTTTTGCGTGCTATTCTTAAAAAGAACTTGGATTGACATTTCTATGGACTTTATTTTGGGGTTGCCTAGGACTAAGAAGGGGAGGGATTCTATTTTTGTTGTTGTGGATAGATTCTCTAAGATGGCACATTTTATAGCTTGTCATAAAACCGATGATGCTTCAAACATTGCGGATTTGTTCTTTAGAGAAGTCGTTAGGTTGCATGGCATGCCTAGGACTATTGTTTCTGGTCGCGATGTTAAATTCTTGAGTTACTTTTGGAAGACTTTATGGGCTAAACTTGGCACAAAATTGTTGTTTTCTACTACTTGTCATCCTCAAACGGATGGACAAACTGAAGTTGTCAATAGAACTTTGGGAACACTTTTGCGTGCTATTCTTAAAAAGAACTTGGATTGACATTTCTATGGACTTTATTTTGGGGTTGCCTAGGACTAAGAAGGGGAGGGATTCTATTTTTGTTGTTGTGGATAGATTCTCTAAGATGGCACATTTTATAGCTTGTCATAAAACCGATGATGCTTCAAACATTGCGGATTTGTTCTTTAGAGAAGTCGTTAGGTTGCATGGCATGCCTAGGACTATTGTTTCTGGTCGCGATGTTAAATTCTTGAGTTACTTTTGGAAGACTTTATGGGCTAAACTTGGCACAAAATTGTTGTTTTCTACTACTTGTCATCCTCAAACGGATGGACAAACTGAAGTTGTCAATAGAACTTTGGGAACACTTTTGCGTGCTATTCTTAAAAAGAACTTGGATTGACATTTCTATGGACTTTATTTTGGGGTTGCCTAGGACTAAGAAGGGGAGGGATTCTATTTTTGTTGTTGTGGATAGATTCTCTAAGATGGCACATTTTATAGCTTGTCATAAAACCGATGATGCTTCAAACATTGCGGATTTGTTCTTTAGAGAAGTCGTTAGGTTGCATGGCATGCCTAGGACTATTGTTTCTGGTCGCGATGTTAAATTCTTGAGTTACTTTTGGAAGACTTTATGGGCTAAACTTGGCACAAAATTGTTGTTTTCTACTACTTGTCATCCTCAAACGGATGGACAAACTGAAGTTGTCAATAGAACTTTGGGAACACTTTTGCGTGCTATTCTTAAAAAGAACTTGGATTGACATTTCTATGGACTTTATTTTGGGGTTGCCTAGGACTAAGAAGGGGAGGGATTCTATTTTTGTTGTTGTGGATAGATTCTCTAAGATGGCACATTTTATAGCTTGTCATAAAACCGATGATGCTTCAAACATTGCGGATTTGTTCTTTAGAGAAGTCGTTAGGTTGCATGGCATGCCTAGGACTATTGTTTCTGGTCGCGATGTTAAATTCTTGAGTTACTTTTGGAAGACTTTATGGGCTAAACTTGGCACAAAATTGTTGTTTTCTACTACTTGTCATCCTCAAACGGATGGACAAACTGAAGTTGTCAATAGAACTTTGGGAACACTTTTGCGTGCTATTCTTAAAAAGAACTTGGATTGACATTTCTATGGACTTTATTTTGGGGTTGCCTAGGACTAAGAAGGGGAGGGATTCTATTTTTGTTGTTGTGGATAGATTCTCTAAGATGGCACATTTTATAGCTTGTCATAAAACCGATGATGCTTCAAACATTGCGGATTTGTTCTTTAGAGAAGTCGTTAGGTTGCATGGCATGCCTAGGACTATTGTTTCTGGTCGCGATGTTAAATTCTTGAGTTACTTTTGGAAGACTTTATGGGCTAAACTTGGCACAAAATTGTTGTTTTCTACTACTTGTCATCCTCAAACGGATGGACAAACTGAAGTTGTCAATAGAACTTTGGGAACACTTTTGCGTGCTATTCTTAAAAAGAACTTGGATTGACATTTCTATGGACTTTATTTTGGGGTTGCCTAGGACTAAGAAGGGGAGGGATTCTATTTTTGTTGTTGTGGATAGATTCTCTAAGATGGCACATTTTATAGCTTGTCATAAAACCGATGATGCTTCAAACATTGCGGATTTGTTCTTTAGAGAAGTCGTTAGGTTGCATGGCATGCCTAGGACTATTGTTTCTGGTCGCGATGTTAAATTCTTGAGTTACTTTTGGAAGACTTTATGGGCTAAACTTGGCACAAAATTGTTGTTTTCTACTACTTGTCATCCTCAAACGGATGGACAAACTGAAGTTGTCAATAGAACTTTGGGAACACTTTTGCGTGCTATTCTTAAAAAGAACTTGGATTGACATTTCTATGGACTTTATTTTGGGGTTGCCTAGGACTAAGAAGGGGAGGGATTCTATTTTTGTTGTTGTGGATAGATTCTCTAAGATGGCACATTTTATAGCTTGTCATAAAACCGATGATGCTTCAAACATTGCGGATTTGTTCTTTAGAGAAGTCGTTAGGTTGCATGGCATGCCTAGGACTATTGTTTCTGGTCGCGATGTTAAATTCTTGAGTTACTTTTGGAAGACTTTATGGGCTAAACTTGGCACAAAATTGTTGTTTTCTACTACTTGTCATCCTCAAACGGATGGACAAACTGAAGTTGTCAATAGAACTTTGGGAACACTTTTGCGTGCTATTCTTAAAAGAACTTGGATTGACATTTCTATGGACTTTATTTTGGGGTTGCCTAGGACTAAGAAGGGGAGGGATTCTATTTTTGTTGTTGTGGATAGATTCTCTAAGATGGCACATTTTATAGCTTGTCATAAAACCGATGATGCTTCAAACATTGCGGATTTGTTCTTTAGAGAAGTCGTTAGGTTGCATGGCATGCCTAGGACTATTGTTTCTGGTCGCGATGTTAAATTCTTGAGTTACTTTTGGAAGACTTTATGGGCTAAACTTGGCACAAAATTGTTGTTTTCTACTACTTGTCATCCTCAAACGGATGGACAAACTGAAGTTGTCAATAGAACTTTGGGAACACTTTTGCGTGCTATTCTTAAAAAGAACTTGGATTGACATTTCTATGGACTTTATTTTGGGGTTGCCTAGGACTAAGAAGGGGAGGGATTCTATTTTTGTTGTTGTGGATAGATTCTCTAAGATGGCACATTTTATAGCTTGTCATAAAACCGATGATGCTTCAAACATTGCGGATTTGTTCTTTAGAGAAGTCGTTAGGTTGCATGGCATGCCTAGGACTATTGTTTCTGGTCGCGATGTTAAATTCTTGAGTTACTTTTGGAAGACTTTATGGGCTAAACTTGGCACAAAATTGTTGTTTTCTACTACTTGTCATCCTCAAACGGATGGACAAACTGAAGTTGTCAATAGAACTTTGGGAACACTTTTGCGTGCTATTCTTAAAAAGAACTTGGATTGACATTTCTATGGACTTTATTTTGGGTTGCCTAGGACTAAGAAGGGGAGGGATTCTATTTTTGTTGTTGTGGATAGATTCTCTAAGATGGCACATTTTATAGCTTGTCATAAAACCGATGATGCTTCAAACATTGCGGATTTGTTCTTTAGAGAAGTCGTTAGGTTGCATGGCATGCCTAGGACTATTGTTTCTGGTCGCGATGTTAAATTCTTGAGTTACTTTTGGAAGACTTTATGGGCTAAACTTGGCACAAAATTGTTGTTTTCTACTACTTGTCATCCTCAAACGGATGGACAAACTGAAGTTGTCAATAGAACTTTGGGAACACTTTTGCGTGCTATTCTTAAAAAGAACTTGGATTGACATTTCTATGGACTTTATTTTGGGTTGCCTAGGACTAAGAAGGGGAGGGATTCTATTTTTGTTGTTGTGGATAGATTCTCTAAGATGGCACATTTTATAGCTTGTCATAAAACCGATGATGCTTCAAACATTGCGGATTTGTTCTTTAGAGAAGTCGTTAGGTTGCATGGCATGCCTAGGACTATTGTTTCTGGTCGCGATGTTAAATTCTTGAGTTACTTTTGGAAGACTTTATGGGCTAAACTTGGCACAAAATTGTTGTTTTCTACTACTTGTCATCCTCAAACGGATGGACAAACTGAAGTTGTCAATAGAACTTTGGGAACACTTTTGCGTGCTATTCTTAAAAAGAACTTGGATTGACATTTCTATGGACTTTATTTTGGGGTTGCCTAGGACTAAGAAGGGGAGGGATTCTATTTTTGTTGTTGTGGATAGATTCTCTAAGATGGCACATTTTATAGCTTGTCATAAAACCGATGATGCTTCAAACATTGCGGATTTGTTCTTTAGAGAAGTCGTTAGGTTGCATGGCATGCCTAGGACTATTGTTTCTGGTCGCGATGTTAAATTCTTGAGTTACTTTTGGAAGACTTTATGGGCTAAACTTGGCACAAAATTGTTGTTTTCTACTACTTGTCATCCTCAAACGGATGGACAAACTGAAGTTGTCAATAGAACTTTGGGAACACTTTTGCGTGCTATTCTTAAAAAGAACTTGGATTGACATTTCTATGGACTTTATTTTGGGTTGCCTAGGACTAAGAAGGGGAGGGATTCTATTTTTGTTGTTGTGGATAGATTCTCTAAGATGGCACATTTTATAGCTTGTCATAAAACCGATGATGCTTCAAACATTGCGGATTTGTTCTTTAGAGAAGTCGTTAGGTTGCATGGCATGCCTAGGACTATTGTTTCTGGTCGCGATGTTAAATTCTTGAGTTACTTTTGGAAGACTTTATGGGCTAAACTTGGCACAAAATTGTTGTTTTCTACTACTTGTCATCCTCAAACGGATGGACAAACTGAAGTTGTCAATAGAACTTTGGGAACACTTTTGCGTGCTATTCTTAAAAAGAACTTGGATTGACATTTCTATGGACTTTATTTTGGGGTTGCCTAGGACTAAGAAGGGGAGGGATTCTATTTTTGTTGTTGTGGATAGATTCTCTAAGATGGCACATTTTATAGCTTGTCATAAAACCGATGATGCTTCAAACATTGCGGATTTGTTCTTTAGAGAAGTCGTTAGGTTGCATGGCATGCCTAGGACTATTGTTTCTGGTCGCGATGTTAAATTCTTGAGTTACTTTTGGAAGACTTTATGGGCTAAACTTGGCACAAAATTGTTGTTTTCTACTACTTGTCATCCTCAAACGGATGGACAAACTGAAGTTGTCAATAGAACTTTGGGAACACTTTTGCGTGCTATTCTTAAAAAGAACTTGGATTGACATTTCTATGGACTTTATTTTGGGGTTGCCTAGGACTAAGAAGGGGAGGGATTCTATTTTTGTTGTTGTGGATAGATTCTCTAAGATGGCACATTTTATAGCTTGTCATAAAACCGATGATGCTTCAAACATTGCGGATTTGTTCTTTAGAGAAGTCGTTAGGTTGCATGGCATGCCTAGGACTATTGTTTCTGGTCGCGATGTTAAATTCTTGAGTTACTTTTGGAAGACTTTATGGGCTAAACTTGGCACAAAATTGTTGTTTTCTACTACTTGTCATCCTCAAACGGATGGACAAACTGAAGTTGTCAATAGAACTTTGGGAACACTTTTGCGTGCTATTCTTAAAAAGAACTTGGATTGACATTTCTATGGACTTTATTTTGGGGTTGCCTAGGACTAAGAAGGGGAGGGATTCTATTTTTGTTGTTGTGGATAGATTCTCTAAGATGGCACATTTTATAGCTTGTCATAAAACCGATGATGCTTCAAACATTGCGGATTTGTTCTTTAGAGAAGTCGTTAGGTTGCATGGCATGCCTAGGACTATTGTTTCTGGTCGCGATGTTAAATTCTTGAGTTACTTTTGGAAGACTTTATGGGCTAAACTTGGCACAAAATTGTTGTTTTCTACTACTTGTCATCCTCAAACGGATGGACAAACTGAAGTTGTCAATAGAACTTTGGGAACACTTTTGCGTGCTATTCTTAAAAAGAACTTGGATTGACATTTCTATGGACTTTATTTTGGGGTTGCCTAGGACTAAGAAGGGGAGGGATTCTATTTTTGTTGTTGTGGATAGATTCTCTAAGATGGCACATTTTATAGCTTGTCATAAAACCGATGATGCTTCAAACATTGCGGATTTGTTCTTTAGAGAAGTCGTTAGGTTGCATGGCATGCCTAGGACTATTGTTTCTGGTCGCGATGTTAAATTCTTGAGTTACTTTTGGAAGACTTTATGGGCTAAACTTGGCACAAAATTGTTGTTTTCTACTACTTGTCATCCTCAAACGGATGGACAAACTGAAGTTGTCAATAGAACTTTGGGAACACTTTTGCGTGCTATTCTTAAAAAGAACTTGGATTGACATTTCTATGGACTTTATTTTGGGTTGCCTAGGACTAAGAAGGGGAGGGATTCTATTTTTGTTGTTGTGGATAGATTCTCTAAGATGGCACATTTTATAGCTTGTCATAAAACCGATGATGCTTCAAACATTGCGGATTTGTTCTTTAGAGAAGTCGTTAGGTTGCATGGCATGCCTAGGACTATTGTTTCTGGTCGCGATGTTAAATTCTTGAGTTACTTTTGGAAGACTTTATGGGCTAAACTTGGCACAAAATTGTTGTTTTCTACTACTTGTCATCCTCAAACGGATGGACAAACTGAAGTTGTCAATAGAACTTTGGGAACACTTTTGCGTGCTATTCTTAAAAAGAACTTGGATTGACATTTCTATGGACTTTATTTTGGGTTGCCTAGGACTAAGAAGGGAGGGATTCTATTTTTGTTGTTGTGGATAGATTCTCTAAGATGGCACATTTTATAGCTTGTCATAAAACCGATGATGCTTCAAACATTGCGGATTTGTTCTTTAGAGAAGTCGTTAGGTTGCATGGCATGCCTAGGACTATTGTTTCTGGTCGCGATGTTAAATTCTTGAGTTACTTTTGGAAGACTTTATGGGCTAAACTTGGCACAAAATTGTTGTTTTCTACTACTTGTCATCCTCAAACGGATGGACAAACTGAAGTTGTCAATAGAACTTTGGGAACACTTTTGCGTGCTATTCTTAAAAAGAACTTGGATTGACATTTCTATGGACTTTATTTTGGGTTGCCTAGGACTAAGAAGGGGAGGGATTCTATTTTTGTTGTTGTGGATAGATTCTCTAAGATGGCACATTTTATAGCTTGTCATAAAACCGATGATGCTTCAAACATTGCGGATTTGTTCTTTAGAGAAGTCGTTAGGTTGCATGGCATGCCTAGGACTATTGTTTCTGGTCGCGATGTTAAATTCTTGAGTTACTTTTGGAAGACTTTATGGGCTAAACTTGGCACAAAATTGTTGTTTTCTACTACTTGTCATCCTCAAACGGATGGACAAACTGAAGTTGTCAATAGAACTTTGGGAACACTTTTGCGTGCTATTCTTAAAAAGAACTTGGATTGACATTTCTATGGACTTTATTTTGGGTTGCCTAGGACTAAGAAGGGGAGGGATTCTATTTTTGTTGTTGTGGATAGATTCTCTAAGATGGCACATTTTATAGCTTGTCATAAAACCGATGATGCTTCAAACATTGCGGATTTGTTCTTTAGAGAAGTCGTTAGGTTGCATGGCATGCCTAGGACTATTGTTTCTGGTCGCGATGTTAAATTCTTGAGTTACTTTTGGAAGACTTTATGGGCTAAACTTGGCACAAAATTGTTGTTTTCTACTACTTGTCATCCTCAAACGGATGGACAAACTGAAGTTGTCAATAGAACTTTGGGAACACTTTTGCGTGCTATTCTTAAAAAGAACTTGGATTGACATTTCTATGGACTTTATTTTGGGTTGCCTAGGACTAAGAAGGGGAGGGATTCTATTTTGTTGTTGTGGATAGATTCTCTAAGATGGCACATTTTATAGCTTGTCATAAAACCGATGATGCTTCAAACATTGCGGATTGTTCTTAGAGAAGTCGCTAGGTTGCATGGCATGCCTAGGACTATTGTTTCTGGTCGCGATGTTAAATTCTTGAGTTACTTTTGGAAGACTTTGGGCTAAAATTGGCACAAAATTGTTGTTTTCTACTACTTGTCATCTCAAACGGATGGACAAACTGAAGTTGTCAATAGAACTTTGGGAACACTTTTGCGTGCTATTCTTAAAAAGAACTTGGATTGACATTTCTATGGACTTTATTTTGGGTGCCTAGGACTAAGAAGGGAGGGATTCTATTTCGTTGTGGATAGATTCTCTAAGATGGCACATTTTATAGCTGTCATATAACGATGATGCTTCAAACATTGCGGATTTGTTCTTTAGAGAAGTCGTTGTTAGAGTAGGTGCCCGTCGAGCCAAGTGTTGGCCGAGTGTTCACAATGAAACTCTATGTATAAGCAGTCTTTATTTTAATAATATTTGAAATTATTATTTTGGCAAATCTTTATCTGTATACCCATGCTAGCTGCATAGATAAAGCCCTTGAATATACAAATAGTAGAAAGAATATGAGATGCTCATATGATGAGTATCATGAAACTCATATTTGTAATACTGTATATTCTAAACGGTTCCTAGTCGATTCAGCCGCCACTAAGAAGGATATAGGCCGCTCGAGTTAGAGACTAGTATCTGCGATGTGAGTACCATGTTTCATTGGTAGGGGACATTGTGATGTCCGAACATGCAGATAGGTGCTCCTTGTAGAGTGCACTGAACAACCCTCCATAAAAGGACTTTCCAAGTGGTTCTCACTTATCGAGTGGAAAAGTCCTGGTTTATGGTTGTACAGAATTAGTCCTTATGACCCGGGACAACATTGAGACTCTATGTGCTAGAATTACACTTTGACTTGTTTACCGACTCTCATGGGGTCATCAGGTGGCAAGGTTGGGTGTTCTGTCGAAACACATAGGAGTCGATGCATTGTAGTCGGGGATTCACCGCTTACCTTCGGGTATGGATATCCTATGTGTTATCATGTGTATGTAGATCGAAATCTCTGGCCAGAGTATGGTTGTAATTATGAAAGGTGTTTCATAGATTACACCATCGATGCAACTACGACATGACACATAGTATCGATTCATTGACAACTCTCGATAAACCAATGGTTGTCGAATCGATCGGGATATATGAGTTGAAGGGACCGTACTGTACGCTAACCATAATTGAATGGTTCTTGCAGGCACTATCATGTGATACCTAGGGAATCACGTAAGCGATGCTGCTAGGCGTTTAACGTGATTGGTTGGGTACTATCAGACTTGAGTTCTGACGTTCTTACTATCAAGGAGTTGATAAGTAAGAATGGAGCAATTGGGGTATGCTCGAATAAGGACATGTTTAGTCCGAATCACATGGAGATGTGAACCCACGGCTAGTTGTATCAATGAACCATTGAGGGCCACACAAGTACTAGCTTTGTAAATCCCGATGAGAAGTGAAAATAGTTCAATGTGTTGAACGGCTTATAAAGGAGTTTATAAGCGTAAGTAAAATTAGAAGTTTGACTTCTATAAAGGAGAAAATGGTTCAATGTGTTGAACGGCTTATAAATGTGTTTATAAGCGTAAAGAAAAATAGAAGTATGACTTCTATGAGAGAAATATAAATTTTAATTTATGAAAGTGTTCCTAGATTAAAATTTGGCCAAGTAAATAATGTAGTTGAAAATTGTGATTTTCATAAACATTATTGGGGACTAAATTAAATTAATTCAAGTGTTGAATTAATTAAACACTAGTAGACCTAGTAGAGTCTAAATAATTAAAATTAATTCAAGTGTTGAATTAATTAAATAATATTGAGTCTTGTAGAGCTCAATTAAAATAATTATTTAACTAGTGGGACTTGAATAAATTCAAGTAGTATTTAATTAATCTCAAATATGTTTGAGATAATTAAAATTTAGTCCATGGTTTTTAATGTGTTAAAAACCATATAATATATGTGAGACATGCTAGGGTTTGCATGCTTGGGAGGTGAAGAGTCTTGAATACTTTTGATTAAAAAATTGCAAAGGCATACAACTTTTGTATCTAACTTTTTGCAACCCCAAGACTCAACTCTCCTCCTCATTCCACACACCTTGGCCGAAATTGTGTGTCTCTTTTTCTCTCAATTTTCTTCTCTCTTTTGTTCTTCAAGTGTTGGAGAATAAAAGTCTTCTCTTTGAAAAATCTTCTTAATTTTCTAGTGCAAATTAAGAGGGGATTTACCTAGTTGGTGGTGGGCCTAATTTGAAGGAAAGTTTCAAGGATTTGGAGGAGGAGCTTGTAGATTGTCTACCTTCAAGAGCTAAGGTGTTTACACCTTAGTTGGAGCCATAAAATCAATCCTTGTGATTGATAGGTAATTTTCTCAACACCCTATGCTTGAAAGTTGAGATTTTTGTATATGTTTGCACAACTAGTACATGGTGTTCAATTTTGAAAAATTTTTATACCAAAATTTCGGTTTTCATGTTTTGAAAACATTTTTGTGCTTCCGTTGCGATTTTGAACACCGTATATCGATCCCTTTCAAGTGGTATCAAGAGCTAAGGTTACTAGTTTTTGTGCAACATATACAAGATATTATATTGAGGGCGATTTCTAACCGTTTGAGATGAAAATTTGCAACAAAACCGAGGCCTTCTTGTGGGGAATTTCGGGCAGCATGTTGCTGCCCGTTTCGGGCAGCTCGGGCTGCCCGAGGGCTGCCCATTTCGGGCAGCAAGGGCAGCCCGAGGGGCTGCCCGAACAGCCCCTAAAGTTTAATAATAAAAAAAAAATTTTTTTGCATGTTGGCCGGAATGTTGGCCGGAATCCGGCGACGGAACTCCGGCGACGGCGATGACGACTAGGGTTTCCAAAAGTGTTTTGGAATATCAAAGTGTCATGGGCCTTGAGTTGTTGGGCCATTAGATGGTCAACATATTTGTGAATTTTAAATGGGCCAAAATGTTTTTGGTGAAAAATAAGTTTTTGGGCCCTTAAGTTTAAAATTACAAAAGTTGCAAATCTTTCTCATAAAATAAATAATTGAAGTTGGACTTTAATTATTTATAGTAAATTGTGATTTATAAGAAATTCGGTTATAAATAAATTAATTGGAAAGTAGACAAAGGTGTTTGTATACTTTGTTAATTTAGTTTATAATCGTGGCGGTTAGTGATTGGATCAAGATATATAATATTGGATCAATTAATTATAGTGATAATTAATTGATGGTGTATGATATGTGATATTATGCATGAAGGATGATCAAAAGCCCAAGCCCAATTTGCTAGGTGTATGCTAGGATATTTGTGTTGTATGATTGTAATAATTATCAATTTTTAAAGTGGGCTTGGTTTATGGCCCGTTCCCACCCCATGAGATGTATCCCTATGTGCCATGGATATTTATTTGTAAATATTAGAATAGGGGAAGATCAAGATTGGAAGATGGTGGCCTTGGTGATTATGAAGATCGAAGACATGTAATATTGGATGCTAATGTAATAATTTAGTTGCATTGCATCCCGTGCATTTACCCTAGGATTGGACCTAGGCCCGTGTTTGGCTCACACGGGCCATTAGTTTTGGGGCGATTGATCATCCTTGTATTGTTTTCTATTTATGATATATGCATGATATGTTATAAATAATGAGTATGTGCGTTATTATTATTATAATAACAAAGTTGCATGAATCCGGCAAACATACGATCAAACATGGCGAGCTTTTAAAATAAAATTAATGATGAGACCTTTCAAAATTAAAAACCCTCATTTTGAATAAGATTCAAAATTAATATCAAGCCCGAAAAGGGGAATTATAAATTTGTTTATAATTTCCTTGTCTTCCATCGACAATGGGTGCATGATGAACGCTACCCGTACTCGGGGCTCGGCTCATATTATTGGGGGGGCCCTGGGTGCCGGAAAGCTGTGACATCCATTGACATGGTGATGTGAACTACGTGGAACTCCCATGATTTCGGCTCATATTATTGAGGGAACTCATGGCGACCGTCCATTAAGGTTCAACATCGATGGGTAAGGCTTGACACGTGAAGATGAACGACGTCATATTATTGGGTCCTAATCAAACGTGAGACAAAAGTTTACGTTAAGGGTTGCATTGTGATGCAATTGGAAACTACCTTTTAGGAATTGTGATTGGCTGATATTATTCGGGATCATAATTCGCTAATTGGACCTTACGTACCTACTGAGGAAAGGAGTTTCCCGTTTTCACTAGAGGGTAGTGAAAAATGTCAAAACAGTGGGAGTAAATATTTATAAAGTTAAAGTCCATACTTTATATCTTACCAAATATTTTAAATAGTCATCAACATTTATCTGTTTTACTTTTCAGTACAAATTTTGACAATGTCTTCGATTCGCAATCCGATATCTGCAATACTCGACAAACACATGTTAACCGGACCTAATTACCTCACTTGGCTAAGAAACCTAAAAATCGTCTTGAATTCGGAAAGGGTAACATATACACTAACTCAGTCGCCCCCTGTTGAGGCTCCGACTGACTGCAATCCTGAGGAATTGCAGGCTTACAAGGAATGGTGTGACCATGACTTGATAGCCAGGTGTTATATGCTGACTTCTATGAACGATGAGCTTCAGAGGCGTTTTGAGGGTGCAAAGAGTGCTGCTGACATTCATTTGCATCTCAAAGAGCTCTTTGGTGAGCAAACACGACCTCTAAGGCATGCTACCGTCAAGGAGCTGATCACTTTGCGCATGCGAGATGGGGCCTCGGTCCATGAGCATGGCTTAAAGGTGATCGGGCTCGTGGACAAGCTCGTTGGCATGGATTTGATCTTGCCTTCGGAGTTGACCACGGACGTGTTGCTGTTATCGCTGCCTAGCTCATTTGATCCTTTTGTGGTGAACTTCAACATGAACAAGATGGAACCGACCCTTGAGGAGTTGGTAAACATGCTTGTTACCTTTGAGTCCACTATCAAGAAAGAGAAGTCGGTTCTTTATGTGGGTTCTTCATCTGGTACGAAGATTGATCCACATGGGAATGGAAAGAAGCGTTCTTTCCAACGTCCCGAGAAGAACGAGCCCTTGTTGAGGCAATCTCCGAATCCCGTTGTGGCAGCCAGACCAGTTAAGGCTGACAAGACTGGTGATGTTTGTCATCACTGCAAGAAGCCTGGACATTGGAGGCGAAATTGCAAAGAATATCTTGCCCAGAAGTGTTCTGGAAACGGTATGTTCTAAATTTAAGTAAACATTTTAATTAACTCTACTTCTTGGGTATTAGATACCGGTTGTGACTCACATCTCTGTAATGGGTTACAGGTGATGGGAAGAAGTAGGAAGCTTAAGGAAGGTGTGACCTTCTTGAGGATGGGCAATGGAGCAAGAGTTGCTGCCAAGACCTTAAGAGATGTTTACTTATTGTTGAACAATAGTTTTAAGTTAATTAAGAGATGTTTGTTTGTACCTTTTTGATGAAAAAACATTATTTCCATTTCTATTGTAATAAAGATGGATATTCTTGTTTATTTAGCAAAGGTGTTTGCAACATTTACAAGAATGAATGTTTAATTGGTACTTGAGAACTTGAAAACGATCTCTATAACTTAAAATTAAAAGATATTCCATTAAATGTCCATTCAAAGGCAGACACCATATGAGATATGGATGGGTAAGCCTCCCAAATATTCTTATCTTAGAATATGGGGAGCCCTGCTTATGTGAAGCAGGTAAGTGGGAGATAAATTGGATTGTTGATCCATTTTATGTTACTTTGTGGGATATCCAAGGAATTAAGTTGGATATCATTTCTATCATCCCCAAGAAACAAAAGTGTTTGTTTCTAGGAATGCAACCTTTTTGGAAAGGGATTTTCTATTGGATAGAAAAAGGCAGATGATAGAACTCGAAGGAGTTCGAGAGAAACCCACAATTATAGAACCCACACCCGATGAGCCAAGAGAGGAGATACAAGCTCCTAGCAGATAAGAGAAAGTCTCGAGACCACCTATGAGGTATGGTCAGCTTCTTGAAGAAGGCCATGATGAGCCTAACCATGGATGTGATCCATGGACCTTCAAGGAAGCGTTATCTGATGCCAATTCATCCAAGTGACTTGAAGAAATGGAATCTGAGTTGAATTCCATACATTCGAACCAAGTGTAGGATCTTGTTGATCCACCTGTGGGAACTGTTCCCACAGGGACTTGGGGAGGATGGGAAGGTGTTGACCTTCAAGGCGCGATTGGTGGCAAAAGGATGTACTCAAAGACAAGGAGTTGACTTTGAGGAAACCTTTTCCCAATCGCAATGTTCAAGTCCATAAGGATTTTATTAGCCATAGCTGCATAGTATGACTATGAGATATGGCAGATGGATGTCAAGACAAACTTTCTTAAATGGGGATTTTAAGAAAGTTATTTACATGTCTTAACCTGAAGGGTTTACATCTATCGGAAGTGAGCATATGGTATGCAAACTTCAGAGATCTATTTATGATCTAAAGCAGGCATCTAGGAGTTGGAACCTCAGATTCGACAGTACAATCAAATAGTTTGATTTACTAAGAATCATGAGGGACCCTATGTGTATAAGAAGGTCAGTGGGAGTGTTGTGACATTCCTGGTGTTATATGTTGATAACATTCTACTCATTGGGAATGATGTAGGAATGTTGCAATCAACAAAGATATGGTTAGCGAGTAAGTTCTCGATGAAGGACTTGGGTGAAGCATCTTTTGTATTGGGATACAGATCTATTGAGATAGATCGAAAAGATGGCTTGGTCTCACCCAGTCCACATACATGATACCATCGTGAAGCGGTTCTCGATGGATGCGTCCTTGAGAGGACATCTACCAATGTGTCATGGCGTGTCCCTATCCAAGTCTGTCTCCTGAGACTGATGCAGAGATAGTGACGATGACACGCATTCCGTATGCTTCGGCAATTGGTAACATCATGTATGGGATGATATCTACACGTCCTGACGTGGCGTTTTCACTATGTGTAGTGAAAAGATATCAATCGAACCCCGGTCTTCCACAACTAGAAAGCTGTGAAAGACATCCTCAAGTTGTTGAGAAGGACCAATAAGTTGTTCTTGGTCTATGGGGGTAAAGAACTGAAATTGGAAGGCTATACCGACTCTAGCTTCCAAAGCGATATCGATAACTCGAAGTCAACCTCTAGTTTCGTATTCATGCTCAACGGTGCTGCTGTCTCTTGGAAGAGTTCCAAGCAAGACAATATTACGGATTCCAGCACAGAGGCCGAATACATTGCTGCATCAGATGCAGCAAGAGAGGCTGTTTGGATAAGGAATTTCGTCCAAGAGTTGGACGTCATTCCTAATGGAATTGCTCCTATCCCGGTGTTGTGTGACAACACGGGAGCTATAGCTCAAGCAAAGGAGCCTAGGTCTCATCAGAAATCCAAACAAGTATTGAAAAGGTACCACATCCTCGGAGAGATTGTGGAAAGAAGAGTAGTGTCTATTGACAAAGTCGGCTCCGCAGATTATGTTGTTGATTCACTAGCTAAGCCTTTACCTGGACCATTATTCGACAAGCATCGCGAATCAATGGGTTTTAAGCATATGGGTAGTTGGCTCTAGTGCAAGTGGGAGATTGTTAGAGTAGGTGCCCGTCGAGCCAAGTGTTGGCCGAGTGTTCACAATGAAACTCTATGTATAAGCAGTCTTTATTTTAATAATATTTGAAATTATTATTTTGGCAAATCTTTATCTGTATACCCATGCTAGCTGCATAGATAAAGCCCTTGAATATACAAATAGTAGAAAGAATATGAGATGCTCATATGATGAGTATCATGAAACTCATATTTGTAATACTGTATATTCTAAACGGTTCCTAGTCGATTCAGCCGCCACTAAGAAGGATATAGGCCGCTCGAGTTAGAGACTAGTATCTGCGATGTGAGTACCATGTTTCATTGGTAGGGGACATTGTGATGTCCGAACATGCAGATAGGTGCTCCTTGTAGAGTGCACTGAACAACCCTCCATAAAAGGACTTTCCAAGTGGTTCTCACTTATCGAGTGGAAAAGTCCTGGTTTATGGTTGTACAGAATTAGTCCTTATGACCCGGGACAACATTGAGACTCTATGTGCTAGAATTACACTTTGACTTGTTTACCGACTCTCATGGGGTCATCAGGTGGCAAGGTTGGGTGTTCTGTCGAAACACATAGGAGTCGATGCATTGTAGTCGGGGATTCACCGCTTACCTTCGGGTATGGATATCCTATGTGTTATCATGTGTATGTAGATCGAAATCTCTGGCCAGAGTATGGTTGTAATTATGAAAGGTGTTTCATAGATTACACCATCGATGCAACTACGACATGACACATAGTATCGATTCATTGACAACTCTCGATAAACCAATGGTTGTCGAATCGATCGGGATATATGAGTTGAAGGGACCGTACTGTACGCTAACCATAATTGAATGGTTCTTGCAGGCACTATCATGTGATACCTAGGGAATCACGTAAGCGATGCTGCTAGGCGTTTAACGTGATTGGTTGGGTACTATCAGACTTGAGTTCTGACGTTCTTACTATCAAGGAGTTGATAAGTAAGAATGGAGCAATTGGGGTATGCTCGAATAAGGACATGTTTAGTCCGAATCACATGGAGATGTGAACCCACGGCTAGTTGTATCAATGAACCATTGAGGGCCACACAAGTACTAGCTTTGTAAATCCCGATGAGAAGTGAAAATAGTTCAATGTGTTGAACGGCTTATAAAGGAGTTTATAAGCGTAAGTAAAATTAGAAGTTTGACTTCTATAAAGGAGAAAATGGTTCAATGTGTTGAACGGCTTATAAATGTGTTTATAAGCGTAAAGAAAAATAGAAGTATGACTTCTATGAGAGAAATATAAATTTTAATTTATGAAAGTGTTCCTAGATTAAAATTTGGCCAAGTAAATAATGTAGTTGAAAATTGTGATTTTCATAAACATTATTGGGGACTAAATTAAATTAATTCAAGTGTTGAATTAATTAAACACTAGTAGACCTAGTAGAGTCTAAATAATTAAAATTAATTCAAGTGTTGAATTAATTAAATAATATTGAGTCTTGTAGAGCTCAATTAAAATAATTATTTAACTAGTGGGACTTGAATAAATTCAAGTAGTATTTAATTAATCTCAAATATGTTTGAGATAATTAAAATTTAGTCCATGGTTTTTAATGTGTTAAAAACCATATAATATATGTGAGACATGCTAGGGTTTGCATGCTTGGGAGGTGAAGAGTCTTGAATACTTTTGATTAAAAAATTGCAAAGGCATACAACTTTTGTATCTAACTTTTTGCAACCCCAAGACTCAACTCTCCTCCTCATTCCACACACCTTGGCCGAAATTGTGTGTCTCTTTTTCTCTCAATTTTCTTCTCTCTTTTGTTCTTCAAGTGTTGGAGAATAAAAGTCTTCTCTTTGAAAAATCTTCTTAATTTTCTAGTGCAAATTAAGAGGGGATTTACCTAGTTGGTGGTGGGCCTAATTTGAAGGAAAGTTTCAAGGATTTGGAGGAGGAGCTTGTAGATTGTCTACCTTCAAGAGCTAAGGTGTTTACACCTTAGTTGGAGCCATAAAATCAATCCTTGTGATTGATAGGTAATTTTCTCAACACCCTATGCTTGAAAGTTGAGATTTTTGTATATGTTTGCACAACTAGTACATGGTGTTCAATTTTGAAAAATTTTTATACCAAAATTTCGGTTTTCATGTTTTGAAAACATTTTTGTGCTTCCGTTGCGATTTTGAACACCGTATATCGATCCCTTTCATGCATGCCTAGGACTATTGTTTCTGGTCGCGATGTTAAATTCTTGAGTTACTTTTGGAAGACTTTATGGGCTAAACTTGGCACAAAATTGTTGTTTTCTACTACTTGTCATCCTCAAACGGATGGACAAACTGAAGTTGTCAATAGAACTTTGGGAACACTTTTGCATGCTATTCTTAAAAAGAACTTGGATTGACATTTCTATGACTTTATTTTGGGGTTGCCTAGGACTAAGAAGGGGAGGGATTCTATTTTTGTTGTTGTGGATAGATTCTCTAAGATGGCACATTTTATAGCTTGTCATAAAACCGATGATGCTTCAAACATTGCGGATTTGTTCTTTAGAGAAGTCGTTAGGTTGCATGGCATGCCTAGGACTATTGTTTCTGGTCGCGATGTTAAATTCTTGAGTTACTTTTGGAAGACTTTATGGGCTAAACTTGGCACAAAATTGTTGTTTTCTACTACTTGTCATCCTCAAACGGATGGACAAACTGAAGTTGTCAATAGAACTTTGGGAACACTTTTGCGTGCTATTCTTAAAAAGAACTTGGATTGACATTTCTATGGACTTTATTTTGGGTTGCCTAGGACTAAGAAGGGGAGGGATTCTATTTTTGTTGTTGTGGATAGATTCTCTAAGATGGCACATTTTATAGCTTGTCATAAAACCGATGATGCTTCAAACATTGCGGATTTGTTCTTTAGAGAAGTCGTTAGGTTGCATGGCATGCCTAGGACTATTGTTTCTGGTCGCGATGTTAAATTCTTGAGTTACTTTTGGAAGACTTTATGGGCTAAACTTGGCACAAAATTGTTGTTTTCTACTACTTGTCATCCTCAAACGGATGGACAAACTGAAGTTGTCAATAGAACTTTGGGAACACTTTTGCGTGCTATTCTTAAAAAGAACTTGGATTGACATTTCTATGGACTTTATTTTGGGGTTGCCTAGGACTAAGAAGGGGAGGGATTCTATTTTTGTTGTTGTGGATAGATTCTCTAAGATGGCACATTTTATAGCTTGTCATAAAACCGATGATGCTTCAAACATTGCGGATTTGTTCTTTAGAGAAGTCGTTAGGTTGCATGGCATGCCTAGGACTATTGTTTCTGATCGCGATGTTAAATTCTTGAGTTACTTTTGGAAGACTTTATGGGCTAAACTTGGCACAAAATTGTTGTTTTCTACTACTTGTCATCCTCAAACGGATGGACAAACTGAAGTTGTCAATAGAACTTTGGGAACACTTTTGCGTGCTATTCTTAAAAAGAACTTGGATTGACATTTCTATGGACTTTATTTTGGGTTGCCTAGGACTAAGAAGGGGAGGGATTCTATTTTCGTTGTTGTGGATAGATTCTCTAAGATGGCACATTTTATAGCTTGTCATAAAACCGATGATGCTTCAAACATTGCGGATTTGTTCTTTAGAGAAGTCGTTAGGTTGCATGGCATGCCTAGGACTATTGTTTCTGATCGCGATGTTAAATTCTTGAGTTACTTTTGGAAGACTTTATGGGCTAAACTTGGCACAAAATTGTTGTTTTCTACTACTTGTCATCCTCAAACGGATGGACAAACTGAAGTTGTCAATAGAACTTTGGGAACACTTTTGCGTGCTATTCTTAAAAAGAACTTGGATTGACATTTCTATGGACTTTATTTTGGGTTGCCTAGGACTAAGAAGGGGAGGGATTCTATTTTTGTTGTTGTGGATAGATTCTCTAAGATGGCACATTTTATAGCTTGTCATAAAACCGATGATGCTTCAAACATTGCGGATTTGTTCTTTAGAGAAGTCGTTAGGTTGCATGGCATGCCTAGGACTATTGTTTCTGGTCGCGATGTTAAATTCTTGAGTTACTTTTGGAAGACTTTATGGGCTAAACTTGGCACAAAATTGTTGTTTTCTACTACTTGTCATCCTCAAACGGATGGACAAACTGAAGTTGTCAATAGAACTTTGGGAACACTTTTGCGTGCTATTCTTAAAAAGAACTTGGATTGACATTTCTATGGACTTTATTTTGGGGTTGCCTAGGACTAAGAAGGGGAGGGATTCTATTTTTGTTGTTGTGGATAGATTCTCTAAGATGGCACATTTTATAGCTTGTCATAAAACCGATGATGCTTCAAACATTGCGGATTTGTTCTTTAGAGAAGTCGTTAGGTTGCATGGCATGCCTAGGACTATTGTTTCTGATCGCGATGTTAAATTCTTGAGTTACTTTTGGAAGACTTTATGGGCTAAACTTGGCACAAAATTGTTGTTTTCTACTACTTGTCATCCTCAAACGGATGGACAAACTGAAGTTGTCAATAGAACTTTGGGAACACTTTTGCGTGCTATTCTTAAAAAGAACTTGGATTGACATTTCTATGGACTTTATTTTGGGTTGCCTAGGACTAAGAAGGGGAGGGATTCTATTTTGTTGTTGTGGATAGATTCTCTAAGATGGCACATTTTATAGCTTGTCATAAAACCGATGATGCTTCAAACATTGCGGATTTGTTCTTTAGAGAAGTCGTTAGGTTGCATGGCATGCCTAGGACTATTGTTTCTGGTCGCGATGTTAAATTATTGAGTTACTTTTGGAAGACTTTATGGGCTAAACTTGGCACAAAATTGTTGTTTTCTACTACTTGTCATCCTCAAACGGATGGACAAACTGAAGTTGTCAATAGAACTTTGGGAACACTTTTGCGTGCTATTCTTAAAAAGAACTTGGATTGACATTTCTATGGACTTTATTTTGGGTTGCCTAGGACTAAGAAGGGGAGGGATTCTATTTTTGTTGTTGTGGATAGATTCTCTAAGATGGCACATTTTATAGCTTGTCATAAAACCGATGATGCTTCAAACATTGCGGATTTGTTCTTTAGAGAAGTCGTTAGGTTGCATGGCATGCCTAGGACTATTGTTTCTGATCGCGATGTTAAATTCTTGAGTTACTTTTGGAAGACTTTATGGGCTAAACTTGGCACAAAATTGTTGTTTTCTACTACTTGTCATCCTCAAACGGATGGACAAACTGAAGTTGTCAATAGAACTTTGGGAACACTTTTGCGTGCTATTCTTAAAAAGAACTTGGATTGACATTTCTATGGACTTTATTTTGGGTTGCCTAGGACTAAGAAGGGGAGGGATTCTATTTTCGTTGTTGTGGATAGATTCTCTAAGATGGCACATTTTATAGCTTGTCATAAAACCGATGATGCTTCAAACATTGCGGATTTGTTCTTTAGAGAAGTCGTTAGGTTGCATGGCATGCCTAGGACTATTGCTTTCTGATCGCGATGTTAAATTCTTGAGTTACTTTTGGAAGACTTTATGGGCTAAACTTGGCACAAAATTGTTGTTTTCTACTACTTGTCATCCTCAAACGGATGGACAAACTGAAGTTGTCAATAGAACTTTGGGAACACTTTTGCGTGCTATTCTTAAAAAGAACTTGGATTGACATTTCTATGGACTTTATTTTGGGTTGCCTAGGACTAAGAAGGGAGAGATTCTATTTTCGTTGTTGTGGATAGATTCTCTAAGATGGCACATTTTATAGCTTGTCATAAAACCGATGATGCTTCAAACATTGCGGATTTGTTCTTTAGAGAAGTCGTTAGGTTGCATGGCATGCCTAGGACTATTGTTTCTGGTCGCGATGTTAAATTCTTGAGTTACTTTTGGAAGACTTTATGGGCTAAACTTGGCACAAAATTGTTGTTTTCTACTACTTGTCATCCTCAAACGGATGGACAAACTGAAGTTGTCAATAGAACTTTGGGAACACTTTTGCGTGCTATTCTTAAAAAGAACTTGGATTGACATTTCTATGGACTTTATTTTGGGTTGCCTAGGACTAAGAAGGGAGGGATTCTATTTTCGTTGTTGTGGATAGATTCTCTAAGATGGCACATTTTATAGCTTGTCATAAAATCGATGATGCTTCAAACATTGCGGATTTGTTCTTTAGAGAAGTCGTTAGGTTGCATGGCATGACTAGGACTATTGCTTCTGATCGCGATGTTAAATTCTTGAGTTACTTTTGGAAGACTTTATGGGCTAAACTTGGCACAAAATTGTTGTTTTCTACTACTTGTCATCCTCAAACGGATGGACAAACTGAAGTTGTCAATAGAACTTTGGGAACACTTTTGCGTGCTATTCTTAAAAAGAACTTGGATTGACATTTCTATGGACTTTATTTTGGGTTGCCTAGGACTAAGAAGGGGAGGGATTCTATTTTCGTTGTTGTGGATAGATTCTCTAAGATGGCACATTTTATAGCTTGTCATAAAACCGATGATGCTTCAAACATTGCGGATTTGTTCTTTAGAGAAGTCGTTAGGTTGCATGGCATGCCTAGGACTATTGTTTCTGGTCGCGATGTTAAATTCTTGAGTTACTTTTGGAAGACTTTATGGGCTAAACTTGGCACAAAATTGTTGTTTTCTACTACTTGTCATCCTCAAACGGATGGACAAACTGAAGTTGTCAATAGAACTTTGGGAACACTTTTGCGTGCTATTCTTAAAAAGAACTTGGATTGACATTTCTATGGACTTTATTTTGGGGTTGCCTAGGACTAAGAAGGGGAGGGATTCTATTTTTCGTTGTTGTGGATAGATTCTCTAAGATGGCACATTTTATAGCTTGTCATAAAACCGATGATGCTTCAAACATTGCGGATTTGTTCTTTAGAGAAGTCGTTAGGTTGCATGGCATGCCTAGGACTATTGTTTCTGATCGCGATGTTAAATTCTTGAGTTACTTTTGGAAGACTTTATGGGCTAAACTTGGCACAAAATTGTTGTTTTCTACTACTTGTCATCCTCAAACGGATGGACAAACTGAAGTTGTCAATAGAACTTTGGGAACACTTTTGCGTGCTATTCTTAAAAAGAACTTGGATTGACATTTCTATGGACTTTATTTTGGGTTGCCTAGGACTAAGAAGGGGAGGGATTCTATTTTCGTTGTTGTGGATAGATTCTCTAAGATGGCACATTTTATAGCTTGTCATAAAACCGATGATGCTTCAAACATTGCGGATTTGTTCTTTAGAGAAGTCGTTAGGTTGCATGGCATGCCTAGGACTATTGTTTCTGGTCGCGATGTTAAATTCTTGAGTTACTTTTGGAAGACTTTATGGGCTAAACTTGGCACAAAATTGTTGTTTTCTACTACTTGTCATCCTCAAACGGATGGACAAACTGAAGTTGTCAATAGAACTTTGGGAACACTTTTGCGTGCTATTCTTAAAAAGAACTTGGATTGACATTTCTATGGACTTTATTTTGGGTTGCCTAGGACTAAGAAGGGGAGGGATTCTATTTTGTTGTTGTGGATAGATTCTCTAAGATGGCACATTTTATAGCTTGTCATAAAACCGATGATGCTTCAAACATTGCGGATTTGTTCTTTAGAGAAGTCGTTAGGTTGCATGGCATGCCTAGGACTATTGTTTCTGGTCGCGATGTTAAATTCTTGAGTTACTTTTGGAAGACTTTATGGGCTAAACTTGGCACAAAATTGTTG
This sequence comes from Primulina eburnea, assembly GCF_022965805.1. Taxonomy (NCBI): domain Eukaryota; kingdom Viridiplantae; phylum Streptophyta; class Magnoliopsida; order Lamiales; family Gesneriaceae; genus Primulina; species Primulina eburnea. The sequence continues at coordinate 29,029 of NW_027330594.1, forward strand.
TTTTCTACTACTTGTCATCCTCAAACGGATGGACAAACTGAAGTTGTCAATAGAACTTTGGGAACACTTTTGCGTGCTATTCTTAAAAAGAACTTGGATTGACATTTCTATGGACTTTATTTTGGGTTGCCTAGGACTAAGAAGGGGAGGGATTCTATTTTTGTTGTTGTGGATAGATTCTCTAAGATGGCACATTTTATAGCTTGTCATAAAACCGATGATGCTTCAAACATTGCGGATTTGTTCTTTAGAGAAGTCGTTAGGTTGCATGGCATGCCTAGGACTATTGTTTCTGGTCGCGATGTTAAATTCTTGAGTTACTTTTGGAAGACTTTATGGGCTAAACTTGGCACAAAATTGTTGTTTTCTACTACTTGTCATCCTCAAACGGATGGACAAACTGAAGTTGTCAATAGAACTTTGGGAACACTTTTGCGTGCTATTCTTAAAAAGAACTTGGATTGACATTTCTATGGACTTTATTTTGGGTTGCCTAGGACTAAGAAGGGGAGGGATTCTATTTTTGTTGTTGTGGATAGATTCTCTAAGATGGCACATTTTATAGCTTGTCATAAAACCGATGATGCTTCAAACATTGCGGATTTGTTCTTTAGAGAAGTCGTTAGGTTGCATGGCATGCCTAGGACTATTGTTTCTGGTCGCGATGTTAAATTCTTGAGTTACTTTTGGAAGACTTTATGGGCTAAACTTGGCACAAAATTGTTGTTTTCTACTACTTGTCATCCTCAAACGGATGGACAAACTGAAGTTGTCAATAGAACTTTGGGAACACTTTTGCGTGCTATTCTTAAAAAGAACTTGGATTGACATTTCTATGGACTTTATTTTGGGTTGCCTAGGACTAAGAAGGGGAGGGATTCTATTTTTGTTGTTGTGGATAGATTCTCTAAGATGGCACATTTTATAGCTTGTCATAAAACCGATGATGCTTCAAACATTGCGGATTTGTTCTTTAGAGAAGTCGTTAGGTTGCATGGCATGACTAGGACTATTGCTTCTGATCGCGATGTTAAATTCTTGAGTTACTTTTGGAAGACTTTATGGGCTAAACTTGGCACAAAATTGTTGTTTTCTACTACTTGTCATCCTCAAACGGATGGACAAACTGAAGTTGTCAATAGAACTTTGGGAACACTTTTGCGTGCTATTCTTAAAAAGAACTTGGATTGACATTTCTATGGACTTTATTTTGGGTTGCCTAGGACTAAGAAGGGGAGGGATTCTATTTTTGTTGTTGTGGATAGATTCTCTAAGATGGCACATTTTATAGCTTGTCATAAAACCGATGATGCTTCAAACATTGCGGATTTGTTCTTTAGAGAAGTCGTTAGGTTGCATGGCATGCCTAGGACTATTGTTTCTGATCGCGATGTTAAATTCTTGAGTTACTTTTGGAAGACTTTATGGGCTAAACTTGGCACAAAATTGTTGTTTTCTACTACTTGTCATCCTCAAACGGATGGACAAACTGAAGTTGTCAATAGAACTTTGGGAACACTTTTGCGTGCTATTCTTAAAAAGAACTTGGATTGACATTTCTATGGACTTTATTTTGGGTTGCCTAGGACTAAGAAGGGGAGGGATTCTATTTTCGTTGTTGTGGATAGATTCTCTAAGATGGCACATTTTATAGCTTGTCATAAAACCGATGATGCTTCAAACATTGCGGATTTGTTCTTTAGAGAAGTCGTTAGGTTGCATGGCATGACTAGGACTATTGCTTCTGATCGCGATGTTAAATTCTTGAGTTACTTTTGGAAGACTTTATGGGCTAAACTTGGCACAAAATTGTTGTTTTCTACTACTTGTCATCCTCAAACGGATGGACAAACTGAAGTTGTCAATAGAACTTTGGGAACACTTTTGCGTGCTATTCTTAAAAAGAACTTGGATTGACATTTCTATGGACTTTATTTTGGGTTGCCTAGGACTAAGAAGGGGAGGGATTCTATTTTTGTTGTTGTGGATAGATTCTCTAAGATGGCACATTTTATAGCTTGTCATAAAACCGATGATGCTTCAAACATTGCGGATTTGTTCTTTAGAGAAGTCGCTAGGTTGCATGGCATGCCTAGGACTATTGTTTCTGGTCGCGATGTTAAATTATTGAGTTACTTTTGGAAGACTTTCTGGGCTAAACTTGGCACAAAATTGTTGTTTTCTACTACTTGTCATCCTCAAACGGATGGACAAACTGAAGTTGTCAATAGAACTTTGGGAACACTTTTGCGTGCTATTCTTAAAAAGAACTTGGATTGACATTTCTATGGACTTTATTTTGGGTTGCCTAGGACTAAGAAGGGGAGGGATTCTATTTTTGTTGTTGTGGATAGATTCTCTAAGATGGCACATTTTATAGCTTGTCATAAAACCGATGATGCTTCAAACATTGCGGATTTGTTCTTTAGAGAAGTCGCTAGGTTGCATGGCATGCCTAGGACTATTGTTTCTGGTCGCGATGTTAAATTCTTGAGTTACTTTTGGAAGACTTTATGGGCTAAACTTGGCACAAAATTGTTGTTTTCTACTACTTGTCATCCTCAAACGGATGGACAAACTGAAGTTGTCAATAGAACTTTGGGAACACTTTTGCGTGCTATTCTTAAAAAGAACTTGGATTGACATTTCTATGGACTTTATTTTGGGGTTGCCTAGGACTAAGAAGGGGAGGGATTCTATTTTCGTTGTTGTGGATAGATTCTCTAAGATGGCACATTTTATAGCTTGTCATAAAACCGATGATGCTTCAAACATTGCGGATTTGTTCTTTAGAGAAGTCGTTAGGTTGCATGGCATGCCTAGGACTATTGCTTTCTGATCGCGATGTTAAATTCTTGAGTTACTTTTGGAAGACTTTATGGGCTAAACTTGGCACAAAATTGTTGTTTTCTACTACTTGTCATCCTCAAACGGATGGACAAACTGAAGTTGTCAATAGAACTTTGGGAACACTTTTGCGTGCTATTCTTAAAAAGAACTTGGATTGACATTTCTATGGACTTTATTTTGGGTTGCCTAGGACTAAGAAGGGGAGGGATTCTATTTTCGTTGTTGTGGATAGATTCTCTAAGATGGCACATTTTATAGCTTGTCATAAAACCGATGATGCTTCAAACATTGCGGATTTGTTCTTTAGAGAAGTCGTTAGGTTGCATGGCATGCCTAGGACTATTGTTTCTGGTCGCGATGTTAAATTCTTGAGTTACTTTTGGAAGACTTTATGGGCTAAACTTGGCACAAAATTGTTGTTTTCTACTACTTGTCATCCTCAAACGGATGGACAAACTGAAGTTGTCAATAGAACTTTGGGAACACTTTTGCGTGCTATTCTTAAAAAGAACTTGGATTGACATTTCTATGGACTTTATTTTGGGTTGCCTAGGACTAAGAAGGGGAGGGATTCTATTTTCGTTGTTGTGGATAGATTCTCTAAGATGGCACATTTTATAGCTTGTCATAAAACCGATGATGCTTCAAACATTGCGGATTTGTTCTTTAGAGAAGTCGCTAGGTTGCATGGCATGCCTAGGACTATTGTTTCTGGTCGCGATGTTAAATTCTTGAGTTACTTTTGGAAGACTTTATGGGCTAAACTTGGCACAAAATTGTTGTTTTCTACTACTTGTCATCCTCAAACGGATGGACAAACTGAAGTTGTCAATAGAACTTTGGGAACACTTTTGCGTGCTATTCTTAAAAAGAACTTGGATTGACATTTCTATGGACTTTATTTTGGGTTGCCTAGGACTAAGAAGGGGAGGGATTCTATTTTGTTGTTGTGGATAGATTCTCTAAGATGACACATTTTATAGCTTGTCATAAAACCGATGATGCTTCAAACATTGCGGATTTGTTCTTTAGAGAAGTCGCTAGGTTGCATGGCATGCCTAGGACTATTGTTTCTGGTCGCGATGTTAAATTCTTGAGTTACTTTTGGAAGACTTTCTGGGCTAAACTTGGCACAAAATTGTTGTTTTCTACTACTTGTCATCCTCAAACGGATGGACAAACTGAAGTTGTCAATAGAACTTTGGGAACACTTTTGCGTGCTATTCTTAAAAAGAACTTGGATTGACATTTCTATGGACTTTATTTTGGGTTGCCTAGGACTAAGAAAGGGAGGGATTCTATTTTCGTTGTTGTGGATAGATTCTCTAAGATGGCACATTTTATAGCTTGTCATAAACCGATGATGCTTCAAACATTGCGGATTTGTTCTTTAGAGAAGTCGCTAGGTTGCATGGCATGCCTAGGACTATTGTTTCTGGTCGCGATGTTAAATTATTGAGTTACTTTTGGAAGACTTTCTGGGCTAAACTTGGCACAAAATTGTTGTTTTCTACTACTTGTCATCCTCAAACGGATGGACAAACTGAAGTTGTCAATAGAACTTTGGGAACACTTTTGCGTGCTATTCTTAAAAAGAACTTGGATTGACATTTCTATGGACTTTATTTTGGGTTGCCTAGGACTAAGAAAGGGAGGGATTCTATTTTCGTTGTTGTGGATAGATTCTCTAAGATGGCACATTTTATAGCTTGTCATAAAACCGATGATGCTTCAAACATTGCGGATTTGTTCTTTAGAGAAGTCGTTAGGTTGCATGGCATGACTAGGACTATTGCTTTCTGATCGCGATGTTAAATTCTTGAGTTACTTTTGGAAGACTTTATGGGCTAAACTTGGCACAAAATTGTTGTTTTCTACTACTTGTCATCCTCAAACGGATGGACAAACTGAAGTTGTCAATAGAACTTTGGGAACACTTTTGCGTGCTATTCTTAAAAAGAACTTGGATTGACATTTCTATGGACTTTATTTTGGGGTTGCCTAGGACTAAGAAAGGGAGGGATTCTATTTTCGTTGTTGTGGATAGATTCTCTAAGATGGCACATTTTATAGCTTGTCATAAAACCGATGATGCTTCAAACATTGCGGATTTGTTCTTTAGAGAAGTCGTTAGGTTGCATGGCATGACTAGGACTATTGCTTCTGATCGCGATGTTAAATTCTTGAGTTACTTTTGGAAGACTTTATGGGCTAAACTTGGCACAAAATTGTTGTTTTCTACTACTTGTCATCCTCAAACGGATGGACAAACTGAAGTTGTCAATAGAACTTTGGGAACACTTTTGCGTGCTATTCTTAAAAAGAACTTGGATTGACATTTCTATGGACTTTATTTTGGGTTGCCTAGGACTAAGAAGGGAGGGATTCTATTTTTGTTGTTGTGGATAGATTCTCTAAGATGGCACATTTTATAGCTTGTCATAAAACCGATGATGCTTCAAACATTGCGGATTTGTTCTTTAGAGAAGTCGCTAGGTTGCATGGCATGCCTAGGACTATTGTTTCTGGTCGCGATGTTAAATTCTTGAGTTACTTTTGGAAGACTTTATGGGCTAAACTTGGCACAAAATTGTTGTTTTCTACTACTTGTCATCCTCAAACGGATGGACAAACTGAAGTTGTCAATAGAACTTTGGGAACACTTTTGCGTGCTATTCTTAAAAAGAACTTGGATTGACATTTCTATGGACTTTATTTTGGGTTGCCTAGGACTAAGAAGGGAGGGATTCTATTTTTGTTGTTGTGGATAGATTCTCTAAGATGGCACATTTTATAGCTTGTCATAAAACCGATGATGCTTCAAACATTGCGGATTTGTTCTTTAGAGAAGTCGTTAGGTTGCATGGCATGACTAGGACTATTGCTTCTGATCGCGATGTTAAATTCTTGAGTTACTTTTGGAAGACTTTATGGGCTAAACTTGGCACAAAATTGTTGTTTTCTACTACTTGTCATCCTCAAACGGATGGACAAACTGAAGTTGTCAATAGAACTTTGGGAACACTTTTGCGTGCTATTCTTAAAAAGAACTTGGATTGACATTTCTATGGACTTTATTTTGGGTTGCCTAGGACTAAGAAGGGGAGGGATTCTATTTTCGTTGTTGTGGATAGATTCTCTAAGATGGCACATTTTATAGCTTGTCATAAAACCGATGATGCTTCAAACATTGCGGATTTGTTCTTTAGAGAAGTCGTTAGGTTGCATGGCATGACTAGGACTATTGCTTCTGATCGCGATGTTAAATTCTTGAGTTACTTTTGGAAGACTTTATGTGCTAAACTTGGCACAAAATTTTTGTTTTCTACTACTTGTCATCCTCAAACGGATGGACAAACTGAAGTTGTCAATAGAACTTTGGGAACACTTTTGCGTGCTATTCTTAAAAAGAACTTGGATTGACATTTCTATGGACTTTATTTTGGGTTGCCTAGGACTAAGAAGGGGAGGGATTCTATTTTTGTTGTTGTGGATAGATTCTCTAAGATGGCACATTTTATAGCTTGTCATAAAACCGATGATGCTTCAAACATTGCGGATTTGTTCTTTAGAGAAGTCGTTAGGTTGCATGGCATGACTAGGACTATTGCTTTCTGATCGCGATGTTAAATTCTTGAGTTACTTTTGGAATACTTTATGGGCTAAACTTGGCACAAAATTGTTGTTTTCTACTACTTGTCATCCTCAAACGGATGGACAAACTGAAGTTGTCAATAGTACTTTGGGAACACTTTTGCGAGCTATTCTTAAAAAGAACTTGGATTGACATTTCTATGGACTTTATTTTGGGTTGCCTAGGACTAAGAAGGGGAGGGATTCTATTTTTGTTGTTGTGGATAGATTCTCTAAGATGACACATTTTATAGCTTGTCATAAAACCGATGATGCTTCAAACATTGCGGATTTGTTCTTTAGAGAAGTCGCTAGGTTGCATGGCATGCCTAGGACTATTGTTTCTGGTCGCGATGTTAAATTATTGAGTTACTTTTGGAAGACTTTCTGGGCTAAACTTGGCACAAAATTGTTGTTTTACTACTACTTGTCATCCTCAAACGAATGGACAAACTGAAGTTGTCAATAGAACTTTGGGAACACTTTTGCGTGCTATTCTTAAAAAGAACTTGGATTGACATTTCTATGGACTTTATTTTGTGTTTGCCTAGGAATAAAAAGGGGAGGGATTCTATGTTTGTTGTTGTGGATAGATTCTCTAAGATGGCACATTTTATAGCTTGTCATAAAACCGAAGACGCTTCAAACATTGCGGATTTGTTATTTAGAGAAGTCGCTAGGTTGCATGGCATTCCTAGGACTATTGTTTCTGGTCACGATGTTAAATTCATTGAGTTACTTTTGGAAGACTTTCTGGGCTAAACTTGGCACAAAATTGTTGTTTTCTACTACTTGTCATCCTCAAACGGATGGACAAACTGAAGTTGTCAATAGAACTTTGGGAACACTTTTGCGAGCTATTCTTAAAAAGAACTTGGATTGAAATTTCTATGGACTTTATTTTGGGTTGCCTAGGACTAAGAAGGGGAGGGATTCTATTTTTGTTGTTGTGGATAGATTCTCTAAGATGACACATTTTATAGCTTGTCATAAAACCGATGATGCTTCAAACATTGCGGATTGGTTCTTTAGAGAAGTCGCTAGGTTGCATGGCATGCCTAGGACTATTGTTTCTGGTCGCGATGTTAAATTCTTGAGTTACTTTTGGAAGACTTTCTTGGCTAAACTTGGCACAAAATTGTTGTTTTCTACTACTTGTCATCTTCAAACGGATGGACAAACTGAAGTTGTCAATAGAACTTTGGGAACACTTTTGCGTGCTATTCTTAAAAAGAACTTGGATTGACATTTCTATGGACTTTATTTTGGGTTGCCTAGGACTAAGAAAGGGAGAGATTCTATTTATCGTTGTTGTGGATAGATTCTCTAAGATGGCACATTTTATAGCTTGTCATATAACCGATGATGCTTCAAACATTGCGGATTTGTTCTTTAGAGAAGTCGCTAGGTTGCATGGCATGCCTAGGACTATTGTTTCTGGTCGCGATGTTAAATTATTGAGTTACTTTTGGAAGACTTTATGGGCTAAACTTGGCACAAAATTGTTGTTTTCTACTACTTGTCATCCTCAAACGGATGGACAAACTGAAGTTGTCAATAGAACTTTGGGAACACTTTTGCGTGCTATTCTTAAAAAGAACTTGGATTGACATTTCTATGGACTTTATTTTGGGTTGCCTAGGACTAAGAAGGGGAGGGATTCTATTTTCGTTGTTGTGGATAGATTCTCTAAGATGGCACATTTTATAGCTTGTCATAAAACCGATGATGCTTCAAACATTGCGGATTTGTTCTTTAGAGAAGTCGTTAGGTTGCATGGCATGACTAGGACTATTGCTTCTGATCGCGATGTTAAATTCTTGAGTTACTTTTGGAAGACTTTATGTGCTAAACTTGGCACAAAATTGTTGTTTTCTACTACTTGTCATCCTCAAACGGATGGACAAACTGAAGTTGTCAATAGAACTTTGGAACACTTTTGCGTGCTATTCTTAAAAAGAACTTGGATTGACATTTCTATGGACTTTATTTTGGGTTGCCTAGGACTAAGAAGGGTAGGGATTCTATTTTTGTTGTTGTGGATAGATTCTCTAAGAGGCACAATTTATAGCGTGTCATAAACCGATGAGGCAGCGGATTTGTTTTTGAGAGTCGAGGTTGATGGCTGTAGGCTTGCTTTGATCGCGAGTTTTCTTGAGTTATTTGCTAATTTGGCACAAAATAGTTTTTCTACTGTTCTCATTGGGATGGAAATGGTTGGCAAGACTTTGGAACACATCAGCGTGCTTAAAATGGATTGATGCAGTATTTATTTGGTTATCTAGACTAGAAAGGTGGGTCCTGGATTAGACCTGTTGTCTGGTGGTTCCAGTGGATTAGGATTACTGTGATAGAGGTACGAAAGTACTATCCGAGATATCCTGGTTGAGTATACATTCATATATGTGTTGCATGAGTATGTGGTGCATTGTTATATGTCATATGATGCATGCTATTATGTCACGTTTATTACTGCACGTTGCATTTCATGTTGAGCCGTATTCTCCTTTGAGATAGCCTTTGCTGTTGAGCTGTATCTCTTTCGAGATAAGCTATATCTTGTGGGGCCGCTCAGCCCTGTCTTGTGGACGCATGGACACCGAGAGTACACAGTGGCCGACGGGTCGGGAGGGCTTCGGTGGTCCGGGACATTTTAGGTCCACGTCTGTCTTGTAGTGGATGCAGTGACCCAGAGGTTGGACCGCGCGGCACTATCCACTTGGCGCCTCTAGACTGAGCATTTTGAGATCCTTTGTGATTCCTGTTTCTTGACTACCCTGGTATCATGATCATAGCATGTGCATTTCATATAGGTCTGTATACTCATACTTTTGTACTGGGCGTTCTTATCGCTCACGTCCTCGGTTTTGTTTATTCTTGGACACCCCATTCCCACGGGGCAGGCCTCAGGTTGGACAGCTCAGGAGGAGCAGGAGGAGGACGTTGAGTATCTGGTTGGTTTAGTTTATCGGTATTGTTTTGATTTCGATATGGTTGTTTTGGATATTTTATTTTTGAGTTATTCTAGACTTCGATTGGGTTGTATAATTATAGTTGTCGACTTTTTCCGCTGTTATCTCTGATTATTGTTAATTAGGTTAATTGCATGCTTAGTTTTTGATTAGTAGGTGATTCTGGAACGGGTCACTACAAGATGACACTTTTTATAGCTTGTCATAAAACCGATGATGCTTCAAACATGGCGGATTTCTTCTTTAGAGAAGTCGCTAGGTTGCATGGCATGCCTAGGACTATTGTTTCTGGTCGCGATGTTAAATTATTGAGTTACTTTTGGAAGACTTTCTGGGCTAAACTTGGCACAAAATTGTTGTTTTCTACTACTTGTCATCCTCAAACGGATGGACAAACTGAAGTTGTCAATAGAACTTTGGGAACACTTTTGCGTGCTATTCTTAAAAAGAACTTGGATTGACATTTCTATGGACTTTATTTTGGGTTGCCTAGGACTAAGAAGGGAGGGATTCTATTTTCGTTGTTGTGGATAGATTCTCTAAGATGGCCACATTTTATAGCTTGTCATAAAACCGATGATGCTTCAAACATTGCGGATTTGTTCTTTAGAGAAGTCGTTAGGTTGCATGGCATGACTAGGACTATTGCTTCTGATCGCGATGTTAAATTCTGAGTTACTTTTGGAAGACTTTATGGGCTAAACTTGGCACAAAATTGTTGTTTTCTACTACTTGTCATCCTCAAACGGATGGACAAACTGAAGTTGTCAATAGAACTTTGGGAACACTTTTGCGTGCTATTCTTAAAAAGAACTTGGATTGACATTTCTATGGACTTTATTTTGGGTTGCCTAGGACTAAGAAGGGAGGGATTCTATTTTTGTTGTTGTGGATAGATTCTCTAAGATGACACATTTTATAGCTTGTCATAAAACCGATGATGCTTCAAACATTGCGGATTTGTTATTTAGAGAAGTCGCTAGGTTGCATGGCATGCCTAGGACTATTGTTTCTGGTCGCGATGTTAAATTATTGAGTTACTTTTGGAAGACTTTCTGGGCTAAACTTGGCACAAAATTGTTGTTTTCTACTACTTGTCATCCTCAAACGGATGGACAAACTGAAGTTGTCAATAGAACTTTGGGAACACTTTTGCGTGCTATTCTTAAAAAGAACTTGGATTGACATTTCTATGGACTTTATTTTGGGTTGCCTAGGACTAAGAAGGGGAGGGATTCTATTTTTGTTGTTGTGGATAGATTCTCTAAGATGGCACATTTTATAGCTTGTCATAAAACCGATGATGCTTCAAACATTGCGGATTTGTTCTTTAGAGAAGTCGTTAGGTTGCATGGCATGACTAGGACTATTGCTTCTGATCGCGATGTTAAATTCTTGAGTTACTTTTGGAAGACTTTATGTGCTAAACTTGGCACAAAATTGTTGTTTTCTACTACTTGTCATCCTCAAACGGATGGACAAACTGAAGTTGTCAATAGAACTTTGGGAACACTTTTGCGTGCTATTCTTAAAAAGAACTTGGATTGACATTTCTATGGACTTTATTTTGGGTTGCCTAGGACTAAGAAGGGGAGGGATTCTATTTTTGTTGTTGTGGATAGATTCTCTAAGATGACACATTTTATAGCTTGTCATAAAACCGATGATGCTTCAAACATTGCGGATTTGTTCTTTAGAGAAGTCGCTAGGTTGCATGGCATGCCTAGGACTATTGTTTCTGGTCGCGATGTTAAATTATTGAGTTACTTTTGGAAGACTTTCTGGGCTAAACTTGGCACAAAATTGTTGTTTTCTACTACTTGTCATCCTCAAACGGATGGACAAACTGAAGTTGTCAATAGAACTTTGGGAACACTTTTGCGTGCTATTCTTAAAAAGAACTTGGATTGACATTTCTATGGACTTTATTTTGGGTTGCCTAGGACTAAGAAAGGGAGGGATTCTATTTTTGTTGTTGTGGATAGATTCTCTAAGATGGCACATTTTATAGCTTGTCATAAAACCGATGATGCTTCAAACATTGCGGATTTGTTCTTTAGAGAAGTCGCTAGGTTGCATGGCATGCCTAGGACTATTGTTTCTGGTCGCGATGTTAAATTCTTGAGTTACTTTTGGAAGACTTTATGGGCTAAACTTGGCACAAAATTGTTGTTTTCTACTACTTGTCATCCTCAAACGGATGGACAAACTGAAGTTGTCAATAGAACTTTGGGAACACTTTTGCGTGCTATTCTTAAAAAGAACTTGGATTGACATTTCTATGGACTTTATTTTGGGTTGCCTAGGACTAAGAAAGGGAGGGATTCTATTTTCGTTGTTGTGGATAGATTCTCTAAGATGACACATTTTATAGCTTGTCATAAAACCGATGATGCTTCAAACATTGCGGATTTGTTCTTTAGAGAAGTCGTTAGGTTGCATGGCATGACTAGGACTATTGCTTCTGATCGCGATGTTAAATTCTTGAGTTACTTTTGGAAGACTTTATGTGCTAAACTTGGCACAAAATTGTTGTTTTCTACTACTTGTCCTCCTCAAACGGATGGACAAACTGAAGTTGTCAATAGAACTTTGGGAACACTTTTGCGTGCTATTCTTAAAAAGAACTTGGATTGACATTTCTATGGACTTTATTTTGGGTTGCCTAGGACTAAGAAAGGGAGGGATTCTATTTTCGTTGTTGTGGATAGATTCTCTAAGATGGCACATTTTATAGCTTGTCATAAAACCGATGATGCTTCAAACATTGCGGATTTGTTCTTTAGAGAAGTCGTTAGGTTGCATGGCATGACTAGGACTATTGCTTTCTGATCGCGATGTTAAATTCTTGAGTTACTTTTGGAAGACTTTATGGGCTAAACTTGGCACAAAATTGTTGTTTTCTACTACTTGTCATCCTCAAACGGATGGACAAACTGAAGTTGTCAATAGAACTTTGGGAACACTTTTGCGTGCTATTCTTAAAAAGAACTTGGATTGACATTTCTATGGACTTTATTTTGGGTTGCCTAGGACTAAGAAGGGAGGGATTCTATTTTCGTTGTTGTGGATAGATTCTCTAAGATGGCACATTTTATAGCTTGTCATAAAACCGATGATGCTTCAAACATTGCGGATTTGTTCTTTAGAGAAGTCGTTAGGTTGCATGGCATGACTAGGACTATTGCTTCTGATCGCGATGTTAAATTCTTGAGTTACTTTTGGAAGACTTTATGGGCTAAACTTGGCACAAAATTGTTGTTTTCTACTACTTGTCCTCCTCAAACGGATGGACAAACTGAAGTTGTCAATAGAACTTTGGGAACACTTTTGCGTGCTATTCTTAAAAAGAACTTGGATTGACATTTCTATGGACTTTATTTTGGGTTGCCTAGGACTAAGAAGGGTAGGGATTCTATTTTCGTTGTTGTGGATAGATTCTCTAAGATGACACATTTTATAGCTTGTCATAAAACCGATGATGCTTCAAACATTGCGGATTTGTTCTTTAGAGAAGTCGCTAGGTTGCATGGCATGCCTAGGACTATTGTTTCTGGTCGCGATGTTAAATTATTGAGTTACTTTTGGAAGACTTTCTGGGCTAAACTTGGCACAAAATTGTTGTTTTCTACTACTTGTCATCCTCAAACGGATGGACAAACTGAAGTTGTCAATAGAACTTTGGGAACACTTTTGCGTGCTATTCTTAAAAAGAACTTGGATTGACATTTCTATGGACTTTATTTTGGGTTGCCTAGGACTAAGAAGGGAGGGATTCTATTTTCGTTGTTGTGGATAGATTCTCTAAGATGGCACATTTTATAGCTTGTCATAAAACCGATGATGCTTCAAACATTGCGGATTTGTTCTTTAGAGAAGTCGTTAGGTTGCATGGCATGACTAGGACTATTGCTTCTGATCGCGATGTTAAATTCTTGAGTTACTTTTGGAAGACTTTATGTGCTAAACTTGGCACAAAATTGTTGTTTTCTACTACTTGTCATCCTCAAACGGATGGACAAACTGAAGTTGTCAATAGAACTTTGGGAACACTTTTGCGTGCTATTCTTAAAAAGAACTTGGATTGACATTTCTATGGACTTTATTTTGGGTTGCCTAGGACTAAGAAGGGGAGGGATTCTATTTTTGTTGTTGTGGATAGATTCTCTAAGATGACACATTTTATAGCTTGTCATAAAACCGATGATGCTTCAAACATTGCGGATTTGTTCTTTAGAGAAGTCGCTAGGTTGCATGGCATGCCTAGGACTATTGTTTCTGGTCGCGATGTTAAATTCTTGAGTTACTTTTGGAAGACTTTCTGGGCTAAACTTGGCACAAAATTGTTGTTTTCTACTACTTGTCATCCTCAAACGGATGGACAAACTGAAGTTGTCAATAGAACTTTGGGAACACTTTTGCGTGCTATTCTTAAAAAGAACTTGGATTGACATTTCTATGGACTTTATTTTGGGTTGCCTAGGACTAAGAAGGGAGGGATTCTATTTTTGTTGTTGTGGATAGATTCTCTAAGATGGCACATTTTATAGCTTGTCATAAAACCGATGATGCTTCAAACATTGCGGATTTGTTCTTTAGAGAAGTCGTTAGGTTGCATGGCATGACTAGGACTATTGCTTCTGATCGCGATGTTAAATTCTTGAGTTACTTTTGGAAGACTTTATGGGCTAAACTTGGCACAAAATTGTTGTTTTCTACTACTTGTCATCCTCAAACGGATGGACAAACTGAAGTTGTCAATAGAACTTTGGGAACACTTTTGCGTGCTATTCTTAAAAAGAACTTGGATTGACATTTCTATGGACTTTATTTTGGGGTTGCCTAGGACTAAGAAAGGGAGGGATTCTATTTTTGTTGTTGTGGATAGATTCTCTAAGATGGCACATTTTATAGCTTGTCATAAAACCGATGATGCTTCAAACATTGCGGATTTGTTCTTTAGAGAAGTCGTTAGGTTGCATGGCATACTAGGACTATTGCTTTCTGATCGCGATGTTAAATTCTTGAGTTACTTTTGGAAGACTTTATGGGCTAAACTTGGCACAAAATTGTTGTTTTCTACTACTTGTCATCCTCAAACGGATGGACAAACTGAAGTTGTCAATAGAACTTTGGGAACACTTTTGCGTGCTATTCTTAAAAAGAACTTGGATTGACATTTCTATGGACTTTATTTTGGGTTGCCTAGGACTAAGAAAGGGAGGGATTCTATTTTCGTTGTTGTGGATAGATTCTCTAAGATGGCACATTTTATAGCTTGTCATAAAACCGATGATGCTTCAAACATTGCGGATTTGTTCTTTAGAGAAGTCGTTAGGTTGCATGGCATGACTAGGACTATTGCTTCTGATCGCGATGTTAAATTCTTGAGTTACTTTTGGAAGACTTTATGGGCTAAACTTGGCACAAAATTGTTGTTTTCTACTACTTGTCATCCTCAAACGGATGGACAAACTGAAGTTGTCAATAGAACTTTGGGAACACTTTTGCGTGCTATTCTTAAAAAGAACTTGGATTGACATTTCTATGGACTTTATTTTGGGTTGCCTAGGACTAAGAAGGGGAGGGATTCTATTTTTGTTGTTGTGGATAGATTCTCTAAGATGACACATTTTATAGCTTGTCATAAAACCGATGATGCTTCAAACATTGCGGATTTGTTCTTTAGAGAAGTCGCTAGGTTGCATGGCATGACTAGGACTATTGCTTCTGATCGCGATGTTAAATTCTTGAGTTACTTTTGGAAGACTTTATGGGCTAAACTTGGCACAAAATTGTTGTTTTCTACTACTTGTCATCCTCAAACGGATGGACAAACTGAAGTTGTCAATAGAACTTTGGGAACACTTTTGCGTGCTATTCTTAAAAAGAACTTGGATTGACATTTCTATGGACTTTATTTTGGGTTGCCTAGGACTAAGAAAGGGAGGGATTCTATTTTCGTTGTTGTGGATAGATTCTCTAAGATGGCACATTTTATAGCTTGTCATAAAACCGATGATGCTTCAAACATTGCGGATTTGTTCTTTAGAGAAGTCGTTAGGTTGCATGGCATGACTAGGACTATTGCTTCTGATCGCGATGTTAAATTCTTGAGTTACTTTTGGAAGACTTTATGGGCTAAACTTGGCACAAAATTGTTGTTTTCTACTACTTGTCATCCTCAAACGGATGGACAAACTGAAGTTGTCAATAGAACTTTGGGAACACTTTTGCGTGCTATTCTTAAAAAGAACTTGGATTGACATTTCTATGGACTTTATTTTGGGTTGCCTAGGACTAAGAAGGGAGGGATTCTATTTTCGTTGTTGTGGATAGATTCTCTAAGATGGCACATTTTATAGCTTGTCATAAAACCGATGATGCTTCAAACATTGCGGATTTGTTCTTTAGAGAAGTCGTTAGGTTGCATGGCATGACTAGGACTATTGCTTTCTGATCGCGATGTTAAATTCTTGAGTTACTTTTGGAAGACTTTATGGGCTAAACTTGGCACAAAATTGTTGTTTTCTACTACTTGTCATCCTCAAACGGATGGACAAACTGAAGTTGTCAATAGAACTTTGGGAACACTTTTGCGTGCTATTCTTAAAAGAACTTGGATTGACATTTCTATGGACTTTATTTTGGGTTGCCTAGGACTAAGAAAGGGAGGGATTCTATTTTCGTTGTTGTGGATAGATTCTCTAAGATGGCACATTTTATAGCTTGTCATAAAACCGATGATGCTTCAAACATTGCGGATTTGTTCTTTAGAGAAGTCGCTAGGTTGCATGGCATGACTAGGACTATTGCTTCTGATCGCGATGTTAAATTCTTGAGTTACTTTTGGAAGACTTTATGGGCTAAACTTGGCACAAAATTGTTGTTTTCTACTACTTGTCATCCTCAAACGGATGGACAAACTGAAGTTGTCAATAGAACTTTGGGAACACTTTTGCGTGCTATTCTTAAAAAGAACTTGGATTGACATTTCTATGGACTTTATTTTGGGTTGCCTAGGACTAAGAAAGGGAGGGATTCTATTTTCGTTGTTGTGGATAGATTCTCTAAGATGGCACATTTTATAGCTTGTCATAAAACCGATGATGCTTCAAACATTGCGGATTTGTTCTTTAGAGAAGTCGTTAGGTTGCATGGCATGACTAGGACTATTGCTTTCTGATCGCGATGTTAAATTCTTGAGTTACTTTTGGAAGACTTTATGGGCTAAACTTGGCACAAAATTGTTGTTTTCTACTACTTGTCATCCTCAAACGGATGGACAAACTGAAGTTGTCAATAGAACTTTGGGAACACTTTTGCGTGCTATTCTTAAAAAGAACTTGGATTGACATTTCTATGGACTTTATTTTGGGTTGCCTAGGACTAAGAAGGGAGGGATTCTATTTTCGTTGTTGTGGATAGATTCTCTAAGATGACACATTTTATAGCTTGTCATAAAACCGATGATGCTTCAAACATTGCGGATTTGTTCTTTAGAGAAGTCGCTAGGTTGCATGGCATGCCTAGGACTATTGTTCTGGATCGCGATGTTAAATTCTTGAGTTACTTTTGGAAGACTTTATGGGCTAAACTTGGCACAAAATTGTTGTTTTCTACTACTTGTCATCCTCAAACGGATGGACAAACTGAAGTTGTCAATAGAACTTTGGGAACACTTTTGCGTGCTATTCTTAAAAAGAACTTGGATTGACATTTCTATGGACTTTATTTTGGGTTGCCTAGGACTAAGAAGGGGAGGGATTCTATTTTGTTGTTGTGGATAGATTCTCTAAGATGGCACATTTTATAGCTTGTCATAAAACCGATGATGCTTCAAACATTGCGGATTTGTTCTTTAGAGAAGTCGTTAGGTTGCATGGCCTGACTAGGACTATTGCTTCTGATCGCGATGTTAAATTCTTGAGTTACTTTTGGAAGACTTTATGTGCTAAACTTGGCACAAAATTGTTGTTTTCTACTACTTGTCCTCCTCAAACGGATGGACAAACTGAAGTTGTCAATAGAACTTTGGAAACACTTTTGCGTGCTATTCTTAAAAAGAACTTGGATTGACATTTCTATGGACTTTATTTTGGGTTGCCTAGGACTAAGAAGGGGAGGGATTCTATTTTCGTTGTTGTGGATAGATTCTCTAAGATGACACATTTTATAGCTTGTCATAAAACCGATGATGCTTCAAACATTGCGGATTTGTTCTTTAGAGAAGTCGCTAGGTTGCATGGCATGCCTAGGACTATTGTTTCTGGTCGCGATGTTAAATTATTGAGTTACTTTTGGAAGACTTTCTGGGCTAAACTTGGCACAAAATTTTTGTCTTCTACTACTTTTCATCCTCAAACGGATGGACAAACTGAAGTTGTCAATAGAACTTTGGGAACATTTTTGCGTGCTATTATTAAAAAGAACTTGGATTGACATTTCTACGGACTTTATTTTGGGTTGCCTAGGACTAAGAAAGGGAGGGATTCTATTTTCGTTGTTGTGGATAGATTCTCTAAGATGGCCCATTTTATAGCTTGTCATAAAACCGATGATGCTTCAAACATTGCGGATTTGTTCTTTAGAGAAGTCGTTAGGTTGCATGGCCTGACTAGGACTATTGCTTCTGATCGCGATGTTAAATTCTTGAGTTACTTTTGGAAGACTTTATGTGCTAAACTTGGCACAAAATTGTTGTTTTCTACTACTTGTCATCCTCAAACGGATGGACAAACTGAAGTTGGCAATAGAACTTTGGGAACACTTTTGCGTGCTATTCTTAAAAAGATTTGGATTGACATTTCTATGGACTTTATTTTGGGTTGCCTAGGACTAAGAAGGGTAGGGATTCTATTTTTGTTGTTGTGGATAGATTCTCTAAGATGACACTTTTTATAGCTTGTCATAAAACCGATGATGCTTCAAACATTGCGAATTTGTTATTTAGAGAAGTCGCTAGGTTGCATGGCATGCCTAGGACTATTGTTTCTGGTCGCGATGTTAAATTATTGAGTTACTTTTGGAAGACTTTCTGGGCTAAACTTGGCACAAAATTATTGTTTTCTACTACTTGTCATCCTCAAACGGATGGACAAACTTGAAGTTGTCAATAGAACTTTGGGAACACTTTTGCGTGCTATTCTTAAAAAGAACTTGGATTGACATTTCTATGGATTTATTTTGGGTTGCCTAGGACTAAGAAGGGGATGGATTCTATTTTTGTTGTTGTGGATAGATTCTCTAAGATGACACATTTTATAGCTTGTCATAAAACCGAAGACGCTTCAAACATTGGGGATTTGTTCTTTAGAGAAGTCGTTAGGTTGCATGGCCTAACTAGGACTATTGCTTCTGATCGCGATGTTAAATTCTTGAGTTACTTTTGGAAGACTTTATGGGCTAAACTTGACACAAAATTGTTGTTTTCTACTACTTGTCGTCCTCAAACGGATGGACAATGTGACACCCTGACCCGTAACAATAAAAATACAATACAGCGGAAATAAAGTTTTCTTTTAAAATATGGAAGGAGTTTCAAAATACATTACATAAAAATGTTTACAAAATAGCAATACATGATCATTTAAATGACATAACAAAATACAAAATATCATTCTTATGATCATGTCAAAATCTTCCTTCCAACGGTACATGCATATGACCCCTATCCACAGTCAACGTCCAGGGCCTCCACTCTGATCTGCATCACATGAATAACTGAAATGAGAATAAATCTCAGCAAGTGGAACTCTACATAGCAATGATACATAGTATACTCTGTAAAACATGACTTTGAAATCATAAATACCATCAACTCTGAAACATGAATACAGTAGCAATAACTGTAGCAATAACATAGCAATAGATAGCAATACGATGGTATTTCTCTTTTCTATGGTTGGATTGATATCAATAGTATCTCTGTCTGTGGTTGCAAATATCCCATCGATATAAATCGATAACTGTGAGGGGATAAAAGCCTATGGTCGATGATCATCTAATTGCATGCAATGCTCTGACTATGATTCAATCAATCCAATAAAAACATTTGAATTCTCAATAACATTTAAAGCCGTCGTTTCGCAATCTCTATCTTTTGTATTCCCTTTTTAACAATAGTGAGACATACAATGCCTCCAATAGATAATCAATGAAATCAATACGTAACAATGAATCAATTGAAGGGAATATCACTTTAAAATCTTTAAAACACAATACATATAATATCATGTGAGCAAAGGATGAAATTCCACTTACAAACCATAGAACACCTCAAACTTAGCTCTTGGTACACCACCTACAACAATAATCCATAAACAACACCAAAATCAACTCTATATCCACAAATACAAGTCAAATATCCATTAACCAACTCAAACATCAAGCCCAAGTCAACCCTTACTCAAACCTTAATAGAATCGCACCAAAAACTTACCTAAGCTTTCTATACCACAGAGAACGACAATCTCAAGCCGGAATGTCCAAATAACTCCAAGAATCAAAGGTAGGAAGCAATTGAAATGGATGAAAACCCTTGGAACTAGAGAGGAAATCTCGAAAAGAAGATAAGATAAGGTAGAAATGAAGTCAACTCATCAAAAAGGTACTAATATCTCGCCCATACTTACAAAACACCGCGTGTGCGGTTACACAAGCACCGCGGGTGCGCTAAGCTCACAGTGCGTTCCAACAAAAATCTCATGCACGATCACCGCGGGTGCGGTGCTACAATTTACCGCGGGTGCGGTCTCACCGCGGGTGGCGGTGATTACACTGCCCGCGGGTGCGGTGATGCCACGCGGCCTTCCAAATCCAAAATGATGAATAGTACACCGCGGGGGCACTCCCCTAAGAGCGCGGGTGCACTCTTGCTTCGGCAATTAACAGTACTAAATCAACTAAAATCATCCGAAATGCTGAAACGAACAAACAACAACATCTAATACCTCATTTTTTTGTTTTTTGCGTTCCGCTCTCGCGGCGGTTGAATGTGGAAATCCTTTGGAGGAACCATTTGATAAGAGGTACGTGGGAACCAGAGGATGAGATGAGACGAGGAAGTATCCTGATTGTTTCGTGCAATGACGTCAATTTCGCGGACAAAATTCTCTAAGGAGGGAGATTGTAATTTAGCCGAGCCCGGTGTACGGTACGGTTTTAAGCTTTTATTGTTATTTGGGTTGATTTAGATGTTTAAAGTTGTGTTTTGGGGCTATATATTTGGGTTAATGTTATCTTGAGTAT
>NW_027330595.1:0-4060 GCF_022965805.1 Primulina eburnea
TCGGTTTTATGACAAGCTATAAAATGTGCCATCTTAGAGAATCTATCCACAACAACAAAATAGAATCCCTCCCCTTCTTAGTCCTAGGCAACCCCAAAATAAAGTCCATAGAAATGTCAATCCAAGTTCTTTTTAAGAATAGCACGCAAAAGTGTTCCCAAAGTTCTATTGACAACTTCAGTTTGTCCATCCGTTTGGATGACAAGTAGTAGAAAACAACAATTTTGTGCCAAGTTTAGCCCATAAAGTATTCCAAAAGTAACTCAAGAATTTAACATCGCGACCAGAACAAAGTCCTAGGCATGCCATGCAACCTAACGACTTCTCTAAAGAACAAATCCGCAATGTTTGAAGCATCATCGGTTTTATGACAAGCTATAAAATGTGCCATCTTAGAGAATCTATCCACAACAACAAAAATAGAATCCCTCCCCTTCTTAGTCCTAGGCAACCCCAAAATAAAGTCCATAGAAATGTCAATCCAAGTTCTTTTTAAGAATAGCACGCAAAAGTGTTCCCAAAGTTCTATTGACAACTTCAGTTTGTCCATCCGTTTGAGGATGACAAGTAGTAGAAAACAACAATTTTGTGCCAAGTTTAGCCCATAAAGTCTTCCAAAAGTAACTCAAGAATTTAACATCGCGACCAGAAACAATAGTCCTAGGCATGCCATGCAACCTAACGACTTCTCTAAAGAACAAATCCGCAATGTTTGAAGCATCATCGGTTTTATGACAAGCTATAAAATGTCATCTTAGAGAATCTATCCACAACAACAAAAATAGAATCCCTCCCCTTCTTAGTCCTAGGCAACCCCAAAATAAAGTCCATAGAAATGTCAATCCAAGTTCTTTTTAAGAATAGCACGCAAAAGTGTTCCCAAAGTTCTATTGACAACTTCAGTTTGTCCATCCGTTTGAGCATGACAAGTAGTAGAAAACAACAATTTTGTGCCAAGTTTAGCCCATAAAGTCTTCCAAAGTAACTCAAGAATTTAACATCGCGACCAGAAACAAAGTCCTAGGCATGCCATGCAACCTAACGACTTCTCTAAAGAACAAATCCGCAATGTTTGAAGCATCATCGGTTTTATGACAAGCTATAAAATGTGCCATCTTAGAGAATCTATCCACAACAACAAAAATAGAATCCCTCCCCTTCTTAGTCCTAGGCAACCCCAAAATAAAGTCCATAGAAATGTCAATCCAAGTTCTTTTTAAGAATAGCACGCAAAAGTGTTCCCAAAGTTCTATTGACAACTTCAGTTTGTCCATCCGTTTGGATGACAAGTAGTAGAAAACAACAATTTTGTGCCAAGTTTAGCCCATCTTTCCAAAAGTAACTCAAGAATTTAACATCGCGACCAGAACAATGTCCTAGGCATGCCATGCAACCTAACGACTTCTCTAAAGAACAAATCCGCAATGTTTGAAGCATCATCGGTTTTATGACAAGCTATAAAATGTGCCATCTTAGAGAATCTATCCACAACAACAAAAATAGAATCCCTCCCCTTCTTAGTCCTAGGCAACCCCAAAATAAAGTCCATAGAAATGTCAATCCAAGTTCTTTTTAAGAATACACGCAAAAGTGTTCCCAAAGTTCTATTGACAACTTCAGTTTGTCCATCCGTTTGAGCTGACAAGTAGTAGAAAACAACAATTTTGTGCCAAGTTTAGCCCATAAAGTATTCCAAAAGTAACTCAAGAATTTAACATCGCGACCAGAACAATGTCCTAGGCATGCCATGCAACCTAACGACTTCTCTAAAGAACAAATCCGCAATGTTTGAAGCATCATCGGTTTTATGACAAGCTATAAAATGTGCCATCTTAGAGAATCTATCCACAACAACAAAAATAGAATCCCTCCCCTTCTTAGTCCTAGGCAACCCCAAAATAAAGTCCATAGAAATGTCAATCCAAGTTTTTTAAGAATAGCACGCAAAAGTGTTCCCAAAGTTCTATTGACAACTTCAGTTTGTCCATCCGTTTGAGATGACAAGTAGTAGAAAACAACAATTTTGTGCCAAGTTTAGCCCATAAAGTTTCCAAAAGTAACTCAAGAATTTAACATCGCGACCAGAAACAATAGTCCTAGGCATGCCATGCAACCTAACGACTTCTCTAAAGAACAAATCCGCAATGTTTGAAGCATCATCGGTTTTATGACAAGCTATAAAATGTGCCATCTTAGAGAATCTATCCACAACAACAAAAATAGAATCCCTCCCCTTCTTAGTCCTAGGCAACCCCAAAATAAAGTCCATAGAAATGTCAATCCAAGTTCTTTTTAAGAATAGCACGCAAAAGTGTTCCCAAAGTTCTATTGACAACTTCAGTTTGTCCATCCGTTTGAGCATGACAAGTAGTAGAAAACAACAATTTTGTGCCAAGTTTAGCCCATAAAGTCTTCCAAAAGTAACTCAAGAATTTAACATCGCGACCAGAAACAAAGTCCTAGGCATGCCATGCAACCTAACGACTTCTCTAAAGAACAAATCCGCAATGTTTGAAGCATCATCGGTTTTATGACAAGCTATAAAATGTGCCATCTTAGAGAATCTATCCACAACAACAAAAATAGAATCCCTCCCCTTCTTAGTCCTAGGCAACCCCAAAATAAAGTCCATAGAAATGTCAATCCAAGTTCTTTTTAAGAATAGCACGCAAAAGTGTTCCCAAAGTTCTATTGACAACTTCAGTTTGTCCATCCGTTTGGATGACAAGTAGAAAACAACAATTTTGTGCCAAGTTTAGCCCATAAAGTCTTCCAAAAGTAACTCAAGAATTTAACATCGCGACCAGAAAAATAGTCCTAGGCATGCCATGCAACCTAACGACTTCTCTAAAGAACAAATCCGCAATGTTTGAAGCATCATCGGTTTTATGACAAGCTATAAAATGTGCCATCTTAGAGAATCTATCCACAACAACAAAAATAAAATCCCTCCCCTTCTTAGTCCTAGGCAACCCCAAAATAAAGTCCATAGAAATGTCAATCCAAGTTCTTTTTAAGAAAGCACGCAAAAGTGTTCCCAAAGTTCTATTGACAACTTCAGTTTGTCCATCCGTTTGAGGATGACAAGTAGTAGAAAACAACAATTTTGTGCCAAGTTTAGCCCATAAATTCTTCCAAAAGTAACTCTAGAATTTAACATCGCGACCAGAACAATAGTCCTAGGCATGCCATGCAACCTAACGACTTCACTAAAGAACAAATCTGCAATGTTTGAAGCATCATCGGTTTTACGACAAGCTATAAAATGTGCCATCTTAGAGAATCTATCCACAACAACAAAAATAGAATCCCTCCCCTTCTTAGTCTAGGCAACTCCAAAATAAAGTCCATAGAAATGTCAATCCAAGTTCTTTTTAAGAATAGCACGCAAAAGTGTTCCCAAAGTTCTATTGACAACTTCAGTTTGTCCATCCGTTTGAGATGACAAGTAGTAGAAAACAACAATTTTGTGCCAAGTTTAGCCCATAAAGTATTCCAAAAGTAACTCAAGAATTTAACATCGCGACCAGAAACAATAGTCCTAGGCATGCCATGCAACCTAACGACTTCTCTAAAGAACAAATCCGCAATGTTTGAAGCATCATCGGTTTTATGACAAGCTATAAAATGTGCCATCTTAGAGAATCTATCCACAACAACAAAAATAGAATCCCTCCCCTTCTTAGTCCTAGGCAACCCCAAAATAAAGTCCATAGAAATGTCAATCCAAGTTCTTTTTAAGAATAACGCAAAAGTGTTCCCAAAGTTCTATTGACAACTTCAGTTTGTCCATCCGTTTGAGGATGACAAGTAGTAGAAAACAACAATTTTGTGCCAAGTTTAGCCCATAAAGTCTTCCAAAAGTAACTCAAGAATTTAACATCGCGACCAGAAACAATAGTCCTAGGCATGCCATGCAACCTAACGACTTCTCTAAAGAACAAATCCGCAATGTTTGAAGCATCATCGGTTTTATGACAAGCTATAAAATGTGCCATCTTAGAGAATCTATCCACAACAACAAAAATAGAATCCCTCCCCTTCTTAGTCCTAGGCAACC
>NW_027330596.1:0-31560 GCF_022965805.1 Primulina eburnea
AACAGAGAGCCGTTATGATGGTGGCGAGTGATAAGTATCAATTTTTTCATATTTCGCTTCCGCAACATTATTGTTGTAATTTTCATTTTGTTATCATTGTAAAAGACAATTTTTATTTATGAAAAAGACTGGTTGTTGGATATTTGCTAAGAGGCTTTTTGTTTCATGCAATTGTTAAACAATACCAGATGTCACCGACGCCTCGGTCTTGGGTTGTGACAGATAGCACTTACATGTCATGGCCCGAGCCCAAGGTTAGTCGACACCGGCATTGTTTACAACCATACAATTGAAAACGATAAGTCTCGTAGTACAATATAAAGCAAAACCAGTTTATTACTTTAAAATAATCATAAAATTGTCTTTACAACGTGAATTTTTTAAAATGATAAAAAATATGTGGAAGCGTTTACAATGAAAACTCAAATAAAACTTAAAACGAACATAAAATCTATGAATTCTTTATTTTTGTCATCAACAGTCCCAAAACTGGTCATGTTCATCTTCTTTTATCTCATCTTCGGTTTTATCTGGGGAGGGAGAGTAAGGGATGAGTGATATGATCATCAATCAGTTAGTGGGGACCGTTCGAGCACATACATAACAAATACATGATTTGAAAATACAACAAATAATGCATAACATAATTCTATGACACATTCATCAACATAAACATAATTATAACTTGGTCTAGGCACTGAGATTCCTCTGGTTTTCCATGGTTTAGTGATATCACTTCCTAATTTTTTACTCCTCTAAGGGGATGAAGTCATGTAACGGTTACAATCTCACTTTGTGAAGGCCATAAAACATATCTCGTATTGGGATTCTCACCCATATCTAGTTGAATCTCGCAGTGACAAAACAAAGAACATACGATAATCGTATCAATAAGGGGTAGAAGAAGAATTGTACTCGACCGTAACTTTTGAAAAAAATAGAAAATTTTTATATACAATCTATTTTAAAACAAGCACACTTACCTTAATTTTTGATGAAAACGTGAAGAACAATTTTTTGGTGCTAGGATTTTCAATCCTTTTTAGATGTAGGCTGCAGCAGAGCTTCGACACGGAGCAGATTTGTGAGAGCAAATTTCGAAATTCTTGAGAGCACTAAGGAACAACTTTCAAAATTTTAAAGTATTTTCAGGTATGATTTTCAAATGGGATGCTTCTCCTATTATAGGCGTTGACTGCTATCCTGATTGTGTATTATCTTGTATTATCTCCAAGTTTAAATTTTGAATTAAATCTTGAATCTAGAATAATTTATCCTTCTTATCTATCTCCTTAGATAGATTTTCGAAATTATCCCCTTGCTTGCCTGAAAATTCAAATTCCTAGTCTAATTTTTCATCGTTCGGTAGATCTTATACTCTGTAGTACAACTTAATCTTGCCCTTAAATTTCGAATTTTTCCCCTATGTTTTTCAACTTTTTTGATCATTTATCTTTAAAATAAGACTCTTGATTTTCTTTAAATCTTGGTAGGCAATTTTCGAATTTCCCATGCATCCATTTCCTTATCGTGTAGACTTTTATCTATCTTCACTACAAAAAAAGGCTTACGACAAGGTCTTGTAAAATTGTTTGTTAAAAGCACTATGATTAAAGGGTGCACTCAAAGACAACGGTGAAAAATCGTTGTCGTAGACGTCTAAAGACAACGGTGAAAAACCGTTGTCGTAGGTCTTGTAAAACCTTTGTTAAAGTCCATGTGGTTAAAGAGTGTGTTCGAATACAACGGTGAAAAACCGTTGTCGTAGACATCTAAAGACGACGGGAAAAAAGGGTTGTCGTAGCGTTGATTGTTGTTAAAGGTCAATTAGCAACGGTTTTTCTTATTATTTTTGCCGCTAATTAGCGACGGTTATTCATATGATTTCCGTCGCTAAATTTAGGGACGGATTTTCCATAAAGTCCGTCACTACTTTTCACGACGGTTGTGATGATGTCTGTCGCTAATTGTTTCAGTAAAATAAAAAAAATTATTTTTATTAACTTAATAAATCTAACAACATTTATGAGCTTAACGATCACTTGAAAATTTACAATAAATTGAAGGGAAAAAATTTACCTTAAACCAAAATTAAAATCATGTAAGAAAAAAAATTTAAGTGTTGTGAAGTGGTGTGGAAGAAAATGGAGTGGGAAGGGTGGTATTTATAGACAAGTTGCGACGATTTTCGAAAATTATATATATATATATATATATATATATATATATATATATATATATATATATATATATATATATATATATATATATAATATACTTGAAAATTTCGAAATCTAAGATTGCATTATGCTCTTGCTTAATCTCCCTTTTATCTTGATCCATATATGTATCCACATTATCTTAAATCTTATAGCTTTATCTTGTATTTTCTTCTTAAATTTCAAAATTATGTCCCACAATTTTCGAAATAGACATGTTTTTATCCAATATCTCCTTATTTAAATTGTTGGAGATTGGCCTATTTATTTATCCCAAAAAAATCAAAATATAGGCTTATCATAAATTTTTGAATTCCATGAATATTTGTACAACAGGATTTAATTATCCTACACAACTTTAAGTAGTCTGGACAATCTTAAATAAAACATCTTGGATAAACTTGGTACAAATTTAAGTACAAGAATGATATCTCAAGTTTGTAAAAATTCGCGGGTTTTACACACATATGTCATTTCTATCTAGGTATATGTCTCTTCTTGGCAAGTATCATGTGATGACAAAAGTTGCTACATCGTCAATTTTAAATTTGGTTACCGATGTGCTTTGTCAGGTAAAATCCTATACACACATGATTCATTTACTGAATTGTGGAGACTTCTTAGATGAGTTATTTGTTAGAGTAGATGCCCTGCAAGCCAACGGTTGGCTAGGGAATTTATTGACTCAAGTGAAATAAACAATCTTTATTTTAATACAATTTAACTTTTTATGGTCTTGTTATACTTTATCTGTATACCCATGCAAACAGCATAGATAAAGTCCTTGATTATGCTTTAATGCAAATGAATCGTACTTCGATGTTGAAACTTATTTGTAAACACTGCATATTCTAAATTCGTTCCTGGTCGATTCAGCCGTCTAAAACAGGGATAAAGGCCGCTTGAGCTCGAGACTAGCATATGTGATGTTGTGTACTGCGTTTCTTGGTAAGGACATAGAGATGTCCAAACATGCAGATGGATAGTCATATGATGATTATACCGAACAACCCTCCCTCGGACTTTCCAAGTGGTTATCATTCATCGAGAGGATAAGTCCGTGGTTATGATTGTACACCATTAGTCCTTACGACCCGGGACAACACTGAAGCTCTATATGCTAGGGCTGTGCTTCGACTCGTTTACCGGCTCCATGAGAGTCATCAGGTGGCGAGGTTGGGTACAGTTGCGACACATATAGGAGCCTGTGCATTGTAGTCGGGGATTCACCGCTCACCTACGGGTGTGGATATCCTGTGTGATATGATGAATTAATAGTGCATGGAATCTCTGGCCAGAGTATGAGATGTACGTTAGAGAAGGAGTTCTCAAATAGTACACGCGATGCCACTATTATAGTTATCACATAGTTATCGAATTATTATGCAACCCTCGATGAACCAATGGTTGCAGATTCGATCGGGATATATGAGATGAAGGGACCGTACTGTACATTAATCATAATCAACTGGTTCTTGCAGGCACTATCAGTGATACCTAGGGGATCATGGGGCGATGCTACTAGACGCTCTTATCATGATCCGATGGGTGCAATCAGAAATGAGTTCTGACATTCTTGATCAAGGTGTTGATGAAAAGAATGGGGCTAACTAGGGTAAGCCCGAATAAAGGATTATGTCCTGAATCACAAAGAGTTGTGAACCCACGGCTAGCTGTATCCCTGAACCATTGAGGGTCACACAAGCACTGGTTTAATTGTTCCCGTTGAGATAATAAATTCAAGGAGTTGAATTTATAGAAAACGTTGAGATAATAAATTCAATGAGTTGAATTTATAAGAAATAAGTTTGATATGATCAATCGATAAGCTTATAAATAAAGTTTATAAAAGCTTATAGAAATTTTGAGAGCATGACTGTTAAGACAGTCAAATGAGTACGATTTCCCTTTTTCATCAGAGGGTGGTGGAAATGTCAAAATAGTAGGAGGGTAATTTATAAAATGAAATCCATTTTTTATATCTTAAAATTATTTTAAAATAATCAGCAACAATTATTCTGTTTCCATATCAGTATATTTTTCGATTTCGTCACAGAATCCAATTTTGTTATTAACAAGCTAACCGAATCTAATCTTCAAGACTGGTTGGGAAAATTGTTCTGAATTCGGAGAAAATGGCATACACACTAATGTCAGTCCTGCTGAACTGACAAAGCATGCAAGATGGTAGGACCATAGTATGCAAGCTAAAGTGTGATGTGCTCGCTTCTATGTCAAATGAACTGTAGGGACAGTTTGAGGAAATGTTGAATGTTGCTGACATTCGAATAAACATGCAAGAGTTGCATGATACATGAAACTCTTACAGTGATGCACACCATTTTAAAAGCTCACGACTACATGCATACAAGATGGGGCTCTGGCCCATGAGCATGGTGTACATATGATTGGGCTTATTGAGAATGTGGTGAGCTTGGAATATGTGATTCCTAACGAGTTAATTGATAACATCAATTTGTTGTCTTTCTCTTCCTCATTTGACGGGGTTATGTTGAACTTCAAGTTTAATAAGATATTTGATAGCCTTGAAGAGCTAGTCAATATGCTTATGACTTATGAGATCACCATAAAATAAGAAAATTGTTGTTTTTATAATGGGCCTCTCGTAGGACGAAAAATGGCCCATAAGGTGAGGGAAAGAAATGTTCTGTCACTCACAAGAAAAACAATCCCAATAAGAGGCAAACTCTGAAAGACACTTAAAAGGCCTACAAAGCCCGATAAGTTAGAACATATTTATTTCACTGCAAGAAGTCCGGACATAAGAAATTATATGTGCCAGAAATGTTCTGGAAATGATAAGTGAATGTCCAAGTAAACATGATTTCAACAAAAACCAAAAGAAAGTTAGATGATCCAAATCTCACACAAATATGGCACGCTAGACTAGGTCATATTTCCCAAAGAAGGATGCACAAACTAGTGGGAGAAGGCATGTTTGACTTGTCAAACATAAATTCTCTACCTACTTGTAAATCCTGTCTAAAAGGAAAAAACGACTAAGACTCCATTCGATGGAAACGTGGAACGTGCGCATGGTCTACTGGATTTGATCCACACAGACGTTTGTGACCCGCTAAGTGTTAGCACAAAATATGGGCAATTATACTTCATTATCCTTATTGATGACCATTCGAGGTATGGGTATGTTTATTTGATGAAACACAAATCTGAAGCATTTGAAAAGTTCAAAGAGTTCAGATCTGAAGTAGAAAATCAGCTAGAAAGAAGTATTAAGGCATTTCGATCTGATCGAAGTAGAGAATACTTGAGTGCTGAATTTTTGGGTTATCTAAAAGAGAATGTGTTCTCTTACAGTGGACTCCACCAGCAACACCACAATTGAATGGTGTTTCTGAACATTGTAAGCGAACATTGTTGGACATGGTTCGATCAATGATGAGATTCACTGAATCACCTACATCGTTTTGGGGCTTTGCGCTTAAAACTGCGGCAATGTTGTTGAATAATGTTTATACTAAAGCAGTGGATAAAACACCATATGAGATATGGATGGGTAAAACTCCCAAATATTCTTATATGAGTATATGGGGATGTCCTGCTTACGTGAAGCAGACAGTGGGAGACAAATTGGATACTAGATCCACTTTGTGCTACTTTGTAGGATATCCAAATAATTCTGTTAGATATTATTTCTATCATCCCAATGAAGCAAAATGTTTGCTTCAAGAAATGCCCCACCTTTTTGGAAAGGGAATTTCTATTAGATAGAAAATGCAAGATGATAGAACTTGAAGAAATTCAAGATACTCCCTCAACTATAGTAGTTGAACCTAATCCCCAACAACCAGTAGTTGAAGTACAAGCTCCTAGAAGGTCTGATAGGGTTATTAGACCACCTGCAAGATATACGCTTCTTCATGAACAAGGCCATGATGAGTCTTGTGTTGGATGTGATCCAATGAATTTCAAAGAAGCAATAACTGATACTAATTCGACCAAATGGCTTGAAGCCATGCAGTCAGAAATGGACTCTATGTATTCGAACCAAGTCTGGAAATTAGTGGATCCACCTGAGGGAATCGTTCCCATAGGATGCAAATGGATCTACAAAAGAAAGTTTGGGGCGGATGGGAAGGTAGTGACCTTCAAAGCAAGACTGGTTGAAAAAAGATATACTCAAAGGCAAGGAGTTGACTATGAGGAATCTTTTTCACCAGTTGCTATGTTTAAGTCCATTAAAATACTACTAGCCATAGCAGCGTGGTATGACTATGAGATATGGCAAATGGATGTAAAGACTGCTTTCCTCAATGGAGACATCAAAGAAGAAATTTAAATGTCTCAACCCGAGGGATACACATCAGTAGGAAGTGAGCATAAGGTATGCAAACTTCAGAGATCAATTTATGAAGTACAAGCTCCTAGAAGGTCTGATAGGGTTATTAGACCACCTGCAAGATATACGCTTCTTCATGAACAAGGCCATGATGAGTCTTGTGTTGGATGTGATCCAATGAATTTCAAAGAAGCAATAACTGATACTAATTCGACCAAATGGCTTGAA
Source organism: Primulina eburnea (assembly GCF_022965805.1). Lineage (NCBI taxonomy): Eukaryota > Viridiplantae > Streptophyta > Magnoliopsida > Lamiales > Gesneriaceae > Primulina > Primulina eburnea. The sequence goes on from NW_027330596.1 coordinate 6,769, forward strand.
GCCATGCAGTCAGAAATGGACTCTATGTATTCGAACCAAGTCTGGAAATTAGTGGATCCACCTGAGGGAATCGTTCCCATAGGATGCAAATGGATCTACAAAAGAAAGTTTGGGGCGGATGGGAAGGTAGTGACCTTCAAAGCAAGACTGGTTGAAAAAGGATATACTCAAAGGCAAGGAGTTGACTATGAGGAATCTTTTTCACCAGTTGCTATGTTTAAGTCCATTAAAATACTACTAGCCATAGCAGCGTGGTATGACTATGAGATATGGCAAATGGATGTAAAGACTGCTTTCCTCAATGGAGACATCAAAGAAGAAATTTAAATGTCTCAACCCGAGGGATACACATCAGTAGGAAGTGAGCATAAGGTATGCAAACTTCAGAGATCAATTTATGGTCTCAAGCAGGCATCAAGGAGTTGGAACCTCAGATTTGATAGCACTATCAAAGAGTTTGGTTTTGCTAAGAAGCATGAGGAACCATGTGTGTACAAGAAAGTTAGTGGGAGTGCAGTTACATTCTTATTACTCTATGTTGATGATATCATGTCCATTGGGAATGATGTAGGATTATTGCAATCAACTAAAGTATGGTTAGCCAGTAAATTCTCCATGAAGGACATGGGTGAAGCATCCTATGTATTGAGAATACAAATCTATAGAGATAGATAAAAAAAGGATGTCGGGGCTCACCCAAGACGGAGATATCGACACGTCCTGATGTTGCTTACGCTCTGAGAATTACAAGCAAATATCAGGAACCCTGGTCCAATGCAATGGAAGGCCGTGAAAGATATTCTTAAGTAATTGAGAAGGACTAAGAATTTGTTCATGGTTTATGGGGGTGGAGAATTGAAATTGGAAGGCTACACTGATTCTAGCTTCTAATGTGACGTAGATGATTCGAAATCGACCTCTGGCTTTGTATTCATGCTATATGGTGAGGCTGTCTCTTTGAAAGGTTCCAAGCAAGACACCGTTGCGGATTCCACCACTGAAGCTGAATACATTGTTGCATCTGATGCAACCAAAGAGGTAGTTTGGATGAGGAATTTTATCCAAGTGTTGAGCGTTATTCCTAATGGAGTTGATCCAGTCCCGTTGTACTGCGACAACACTGGTGCCATTGCGCAAGCAAAGGAACCAAGGTCTCATCAGCGATCCAAACATATACTGAGGAAGTTCCATATCAGACGGGAGATTGTGGGAAGAGGAGACATCAGTCGAAAGAGTCCCCTCTGCAGATAATGTTGCTGATCCACTTACATAGCCCTTGCCAGGAACATTGTTTCAGAAGCATCGCGAAACAATGAGATTAAAGTTAAGGGTAGTTGGCTCTAGGGCAAGTGGGAGATTGTTAGAGTAGATGCCCTGCAAGCCAACGGTTGGCTAGGGAATTTATTGACTCAAGTGAAATAAACAATCTTTATTTTAATATAATTTAACTTTTTATGGTCTTGTTATACTTTATCGGTATACCCATGCAAACAGCATAGATAAAGTCCTTGATTATGCTTTAATACAAATGAATCGTACTTCGATGTTGAAACTTATTTGTAAACACTGGATATTCTAAATTCGTTCCTAGTCGATTCAGCCGCCTAAAACAGGGATAAAGGTCGCTTGAGCTCGAGACTAGCATCTGTGATGTTGTGTACTGCGTTTCTTGGTAAGGGCATAGAGATGTCCAAACATGCAGATGGATAGTCATATGATGATTATACCGAACAACCCTCCCTCGGACTTTCCAAGTGGTTATCATTCATCGAGAGGATAAGTCCGTGGTTATGATTGTACACCATTAGTCCTTACGACCTGGGACAACACTGAGGCTCTATATGCTAGGGCTGTGCTTTGACTCGTTTACCGGCTCCAGGAGAGTCATCAGGTGACGAGGTTTGGTACAGTTGCGACACATATAGGAGCCAGTGCATTGTAGTTGTAACGAACCGTATTTTCATACTTAAAATTTGCGGAAAAATTAAAAATTTTCTTAAATAAAAACATCCACACGGTCGTCACTCATCATTCATAAAATATCTTTAAAATCCACCATCACAATTAAAATTTGCTAAAAGAGAAGCTGTCTCAAAAAGTCTCACAACCCAATCATAAAATCAGAGTATAAATGTATTTTCTTACAAACTTAAAATAGCGTATGCGGTCGTCGGGTCTAGCCTCCCGCTCAGTCCAAGCCTGCCCCTTGGTCGCCACCTCCCGTCTTCTCATCAACATAGTCACCTGCATCGGTCAAGTCTAGTGAGTCTAAAGACTCAACACGTATAAACTGGGATAACAAGTACTACGTAATAAAAATCGCATGCTTCTTAAAAATAGAACGTACATAAATTGAAACTTGAGCTTGCATAATAACCTTAAACTTGCATACATATATATAGACGTGCCATAACTGCATACTTGAGCATACTAAAACATACATGACTTCATCATTTTTTGTAGAGGATGTTTCAAAGAAAGTGCCTCATACATAATAAACGCCTGATCAGACACACCACAGTACTGGGCTGACAGGGACGTATCCACTGCCGCATACATGAGATCCCCGTTCATAATTTAACGGGCTGGTCGGTCCTCGTTCATAATTTAACGCTTTCCAACAACGATCTAACCCGTTCATAATTTAACGGGGCGGAGAGGTCCTCGGCCACGTTCACCGACTTCCAAACCCATTCATAATTTGGTCACAAGACAATTAGCATACCTCAAAAACTTAAAATATTTTCTTTGCACGTCATACATACTTACTTGGCGTTGACGGATTCGTTGGACTTCGATCGGGGCCGTTGCTGCACATACTGATCATGAATTGACATGCTTAACTTGCATACTTAGACGTAGGTAATCATGCTCAATTACGAGTTCATTCAATTCCTTAGGACGTTCTACAATTCCCATGACTCGACTTTGTAAATCATTGTGCTAACCCATGACGTCTGACCTCAAAGCATACTAAATTATTTTTCCCCAAAAATGAAGGACACGGACCCCGTACCTACATCCGTGTAGGGGCCCGTGTAGGCTCTGGAAATTGACACCGAAGGAAAGCAAAGGCACGGACCCCGTGTCAGGGTCCGGGTGGAGGTCCGTGTAGACTCTGGAAAAAGGCTCCGAAAAGAATCAAAGGCACGGACCCCGTGTCAGGGTCCGGGTGGAGGTCCGTGTAGACTCTGTAATGGCGCACCAAGAGAAAAACAAAGACACGGACCCCGTGCCAGGGTCCGTGCTTGGGTCCGTGTACTTGCGGGACAAACGAAGCTACGAAAATTCTGTACATGCTTTGCTCAACTTTCTAGACTCGGTTGCACGGACTATGAAACGACACCCCGAGACCCATCCTATCATGCTCTAACATCAAACCATAAACGTACAACCACCCAAGGCAACGATGTTCCCCTACGACACATCCAATTCAAACATAGCAATTGACACCAATTCGTTACCTACGACTTCTAGTGCGTGTGAGTGCCTATCGACACTAGGCGACGCATCAATTGACATCCTATCATCGTAATAATCATACCTAGACACAGCAACGATCACCCGTCGATCTCCAACGAAGCCTGCAACAAAAACTACAAGAACACAATTTTCGTAAAAGTCGCAGTTTGAGCAGTCCCACGAAAAACATCATAACTCACTCGATTTTCATCCAAAAATCTCGAATTTTATATCAAATCGAAGGTATCAAAAAGTTATACAATTTTCTAGTTGAAAGTTTTCTCAAAATCCCGACAGAAAAATCGCAGTTTTTATCAGAACAGCAAGTTGCGAGATTTCAGATCTAAAAAGTATTTCAAACGCATTCAAACTATTTTCCGCTCAAACGACGAACGTCACACATGGATTTTCACGCATAAAATAACACGACGCATACTATGACAAGATCGATGCAGAAAGAACAGATTATACGTGCCTTTTGATAATAAATGTTACCGAAACGGCGTCACCGAGGCGGAGATGGAAGCGAGGTTGATCCGGGACGAACGTGGCACGCTTTTCTTGTAATAAAATTCACGAAAACCTTGCTGGAATTTGAAGAGGGGGTGGGCGGCTGCTATGCTAATGAAGAACCCTAGTTTTCTCTCCTCAAAGATATAAAATCTGAAACGTAAAGTGAGTGTGTGTGTTTAGTGTGTGTAAAAACGTGCAAGTGTGTATGAGTGTGTGTAACGTGTGTGTGTGTTTTAATTAGGGGAAACTCTAGCTAAATAAACTATTTAAAATACTAATAAAAAGTTTACACACACTATTTTAATCAAACTCTACAATTAAAATATCTACACACTAATTTTAAAAGTTTTAAACTCTTAAATCACTCAATACATAATTAAGGCTTTAAAAATACTAACAACTTAATAAATTATTTAAAACGCCTCATTCTCAACTTAAAAATAAAATACCACATTTTAATTTGCCAAAATCGTCACCGGGTCTTTTCCTCAATCCCGCCTCGAATAAACGCCTGAAACATGAAACCTGAAAAAGACATTTTAACGTGCATCCCATAAACATGAATAATTTAAAATAATGCAATTTCATAAATTATGCATGGCTAAAACTCATTTAAAAAAATATAAATGATCTAATAATTAAATAAATGCATGGGTTATACGTGTACTGAACTTGGGTACTACAGTAGTCGGGGATTCACCGCTCACCTACGGGTGTGGATATCCTGTGTGATATGATGAATTAATAGTGCATGGAATCTCTGGCCAGAGTATGAGATGTACGTTAGAGAAGGAGTTCTCAAATAGTACACGCGATGCCACTATTATAGTTATCACATAGTTATCGAATTATTATGCAACCCTCGATGAACCAATGGTTGCAGATTCGATCGGGATATATGAGATGAAGGGACCGTACTGTACATTAATCATAATCGACTGGTTCTTGCAGGCACTATCAGTGATACCTAGGGGATCATGGGGCGATGCTACTAGACGCTCTTACCATGATCCGATGGGTGCAATCAGAAATGAGTTCTGACATTCTTGATCAAGGTGTTGATGAAAAGAATGGGGCTAACTAGGGTAAGCCCGAATAAAGGATTATGTCCTGAATCACAAAGAGTTGTGAACCCACGGCTAGCTGTATCCCTGAACCATTGAGGGTCAGACAAGCACTGATTTAATTGTTCCCGTTGAGATAATAAATTCAAGGAGTTGAATTTATAGAAAACGTTGAGATAATAAATTCAATGAGTTGAATTTATAAGAAATAAGTTTGATATGATCAATCGATAAGCTTATAAATAAAGTTTATAAAAGCTTATAGAAATTTTGAGAGCATGACTGTTAAGACAGTCAAATGAGTACATCTGTCTTATTTAAACATTTGTGATCTCGAAATTAAAGTGTGCATCATAATAACAAACAAGTTGAAATTGTCACATCGATGATATTGGATCGTCGATCGGGATTATGATGAGATTAATGTAATGGGAGCATGGATCATGGGCTTGTAAGAGTATAAGCTCATCATGCAAATTTATTAAAGTTCAAATAAACTTTAATAATTAATTATATTTTAATTGTGTTAAAATATAGCCCATTAAGTTTTTTTATTTTTATTAAATATGGTATTGAATTATGTAATATGGAGATATTCATGATACCGTAATTTAAAATCTTGCACACAAAGAAAATATTAATACATGATATTCTCACAAATATATGTATTAAAAGTAAAATCGAGATTGGCAAAAGTTTGCATGCAATTTTAGAATCTTTAATTACCTTAATTAATGAGATTAATTAAGTGAAACATAAGATTAGAAAATATAATAAGATTTAGAATCTTGTTTTTTTTTTCGGGCATATGCATCCGAAAAGCTTGAGAAAAAGTTTTAAGAAAAAGGCATAATATTCGTGAATCACGATAGAATAAAATAAGAATATCTCATTTACTTAATTAATTGGATTAATTAGTTAAATGAAAGATTCGTATTATAATAAGGATTTCGTATCCTTATCAAAAAGAAGCTTTCGGTGGTTTGTTTTAAGGGTTGCAACAAGATCAATTGCTTCTCTTGAAAATCTCTCTCAAAACAAAGAATAATTTTTGGCCACTCCAAGGTTGAGAGTTGTGCCGGTTTTGTTTTCTATCTCTACGCAAATTTCTTCTATATTTCTAGTGCAATTTAGAAGAGGAATAAATATTCCAGTCGTGGACCGGATTAGGAGATTTAAAGAACGTACGTGGGATTTACAACAAGAGCTATCTCCGCTAACCCCGGAATAGTTGGAACCTAGTGATCTATTCACCAAAGGTATAATTATTAAACTCCCTATGAATGTTTATTTTAAAATCATACGAGTGTCCAAACACATCTTGAATGTCAAGATCCAAAAATTTTTAAAACTTCCGCTGCGTTTAGGCGCGTAGAAAACCGGATCCAACATTATTCCTTTTCCACTCCGAGTGGTCTGGGATGCAAAAATTCTGGATACCTTCTTTGTGTATTATAGCATAAATACTCAGAAATTTTGGATCTAATGATATCAATTCCTTTTTTGTTTGTGATTAAGTCTTGCGAGCTTTAAAAAGTATAAATTTTGTTGTGTAAAATATAACAGGTGTTAAAGTCGTCGCATACAGGTAAAATCGTTGTTATGCTGGACGTTATTCTATAATTGGAGGAAAACATCAATATGAAATGATTCCGATGACATATTGATGAATTTCTAGTTTTTCCATCCAATACCTGAGTTTTATGCATAACAAGTCATGAAAAACCATCTTGAGTTTTGATCTTGTGGTTGCTACCTTTGGCTAGCCATGGGAAGTTTGGATTTAAGAAAATGAATTGTAAATCAATGTGGGAGAAGTATTCGAGAGATGTAGTGGTTTTTAAGACGTATAAAGATGCTCTACATCTTCTTCAGCCATCCATTCTACTCATTGCAGAGGAATTCCAATCCTGTTTAAATATTCTACTAATGACTATTTTGGTTTTAATAATGAGTTGTTTGTTTTCTGGCCGTGTCCTTATTTTGAAGGTGATCATGGTGCTCACCTTTCCCTCTGATTCCAATGGAGTTGAATCGTCATAAAATCAAGAAATACTTTTCATTTAATTTTAATATGCCGAATTAGTAGTTGTATATCTTAAAAAGACCTGATTTTTTTAGAGAATCGGTATCTTATAACTAATAACCTGTGCCATAGTTTCAGAAAACACTTCATATAAAACCTGCATTTGTGATGCTCTTGTTCCACGTTAACTTAAAATAAGAGTTTAAAATTGTTTATAAATAGTTGTAACAGACTTCTATAATAACTTGAGTTAGCTATTTATTTAAAGTAGAGACAAATATGAAGACAGTCAAGCTTGAGTGATCCTGGCTCGGTGCGTTACAACATTTCTTTTCAAAGACAACATATTCAGCTGCTTGCTTGTAAACTAGCTTAACATGCTTCTAGTAAGGAAACGAGTGGATAGTGGAATGGAAACAAAATTGATTGGATATGGTTCTGTCTGGGTTCCAATTTGGTTAAAGCTTAAGTCGACTTGAAAATCGTAATGATCGAGGAAAAAGATAGTGGCACTTTTGGTAAGAAATTTAATTATCAATTATCATATTACAAAATATTTTGTCATTCTCAAATGGTAAAATGAGCTTGAATTTAGTTTATATAAATCAAATAGCTCAAATTTTATAAATTAAGTTGTTCATGTATGTCACTCCTCGAGAGTGGGCTCGTGCAAGCATGAATGTACAATGGATTCATGTGGCAACTATTTCGTACTTATCCTTACTTTATGAAAATGGTTTATCTAAATTGTTATAAGAGTCTGCTACCACAACTCAAAAATCATTTTAAAATCTTATTTTCAACCAATGTGGGACAAGAGCATCACAATAATCATTCCTTTAGAACACGACATTCTCGTCGCAGCCTAACCCATTAATTCACTAGCTTTGATAATCTAGAGACAACTCCAACAAGTTTTAGAGGTGGTTCTCGTGGATGGAGCATTTTACCACATAGGTTCAAGAGATGACTCTCATAAACGTAACACTTTTCCCTACATATCAGCTACCTCCTGATTTATTCATGCTGGTGACTCTATTTCTATTCTGTTTTGCCTCAAGTCCAGGTTTGTTCTAGTGGGACTGACACGATGGGTATCTATAACAACTATTTTGTATTCATTCATGTTTTACAAAAACTGTTAATTCAATATGCTACAAAAGTCCATTACAACCATTTACAAAACATTTTAAATTCTTATTTTCAATCAATGAGGGACAAGGGCGTAACAATTTATATTTTTTCCATTTATGGTTCTACATGCTTGTGTTTCGGGTTTCTTATGGAATCAAACCATAATTTGGTTTTTTGTTTTTGTGAAATGGTTTGGATGATTTCAATCGACAATTTTTGTAAGGTTAAAAAATTAAGACGACATAATCCAACTACATGTGAATCAAGAGAAAATGTGTAATAGCTAATTAAATTATTTTAATTGCTTAAATTGATTGTGTTTGATATGTTTGTGTGGTTTTAAAGTAGTTTTCTACTCGAATGCAAAAAAAAAACTGCATTTTTAAAAGGTTATACGAGGTGCAAGATTTTCACCGATCACAAGAGCCTCAATTATTTCTTTACTCAGAAGGAGCTGAACATGAGGCAGAAGTGGTGGTTGGAATTGGTTAAGGACTATGATTGTGACATTAGCTACCACTAGTAAAGTGGTGGCCGATGCATTGAGCAGTAAGACAGTAATGGTAGGCCGCCATCTAGCTTTATAGAACATCTTCAGACAGAGACTCAAAGGTTTGGCCTTGAGATTTATGCTAGTGGCCATGCCCCGAGATTATCTACTTTGACGATGCAGTCCACTCTGAGAGACCGCATTTGTACCGGATAGGCTACTGACAAGCAGTTGCAAAAGTGGAAGACGAGGGACGAATCGAATGGCAGTACTTTGTATTCTGTAGAGGATGGCATTGTCAGATATAGAGGCCATTTATGAGTGCCTAGTGGTGATTCGTTCAGAGTCGAGATTATGACATAGGCACATACTTGGCCATACTCTATCCACCCACGAAGTACGAATGTAACGTACTGTACTTTCATACTATTTTAAAATTTGCGGAAAAATAAAAATTTTCTTAAATAAGAAGTATACCTTCAATCAAAAACTATTCATCCAAAATATTTACATTACAAATATTACAAATAAAGTTTGCTAAAAGTTCTTGCTTAAACATCGTAATCATAACGTGAAATCAGAGTAATAAAAACCGTGCATAAATAGCTTAAAACATGGGCGGTCCTCAGGTTTAGCCTCCTGCGCAGTCCAAGCCGGCTCATTGGTCCCACCCCTCGTCTCTTCAACATTTTCCTCACCTACATCGATCAAGTCTAGTGAGTCTAAAGACTCAACATGCATAAACTGGAGGTAGAAAATAATATGTAATAAAACCACATGCAACTTTAAAACAGAAATTGCATACTTGAAACTTGAACGTATCACACTTAAAACTTGAACGTAACATACTTGAAACTTGTACATACATACATAAACAGAGATGTGCCATCATCATAAGACTTTTTATAAACATACTTGCATCGTACATACTTGAGCATACATAACATCATTTTGCGTAGAGGCATGTTTCAAAGCAAGTGACCCATATATAAATGCGCCTGATCAGACTAAACCATAGTACTGGACTGACAGGATAAATCCACTGCCACATACATGAGATCTCCGTTCATGCTTTAACGGGTGAATTGGTCTCTGGTCATGCTTTACCGCTTTCCAATCCTGATCTAAACCCGTTCATGCTTTAACGGGGTGGATTGGTCCATGGTCATGCTTTACTGCTTTCCAATCCCATACATAAATTTGGTCACAAGACATTTAGCATACCTCAAAAACTTGAAATATTTTCTTTTGCACGTCGAACATACTTACTTGACTTTGAGGGATTCTTTGGATCTCGCTTGGGGCCACTGCTGCACATACTATTTTGAGTTCAAACACTTATCTTGCATAATTTATACATAGGTAACTCGTGCTCACCACCGAAGTAAATAAATAGCTTATGACATTTTAGATCATTCGGGACTTGACCTCATTTAATAATCGTACTAAGCCATGATATAGAACCCCAAAATAAATCCTATATTTATACATAAATAAATTTTAACCATTATACTAAGCCATGATATAGAACCCCGAAGCAAATCTTAAAATATATATATATATATATATATATTTATATATATTAATTTTTTTTTAAAAGGGGTACTCGGACCCGTACACGGGGTCCGGGTAGGGGTCCTGGTAGACGCTGAAAATTCTCATTTTGAAGGAAAAAGGACACGGACCCCGTGTACTGGTCCGGATAAGGGTCCGAGTAGACTCTGAAATTTCATATTTTGAAGGACCAAAGGGGCGGAACATGTACCGACAGCTCGAGACCCATCCTAGAGTGTTAGGACATTCATTCAAGCTCAAACAAACGCTCCAAAACAACGACGTCTAACTTACAACACAATACAACTTATGAACACGAAATTTGACACCAAATCAATTCCTACGATTTATAACTCAACCAAATTCCTAAAGACACGAAACGAAATACCAACATACATCCCAACATCATTCCTGATATACTTAAACGCAGCAATGATCACCCATCGATGCCCAACAAAGCCTGCAACAAATAAACTTCAAGAACACAATTTTCATAAAAGTCGCAGTTTGAGTAGTCCCACGAAAACGATCATAACTCACTCATTCTTCATCCAAATATTTCGAATTATATATCAAATCAAAGGTATCAAAAAGGTATATGATTTATATGTTGAATGTTTTTCTAGAAAAGCAATCGAAAAATCTCAGTATTTAAATGAACAGTAAATTTTGAGTTTTAGATCTAAAAAAAGTTTCAAAAATCGATCCAACAAGTTTCTGCTCAAACTTTGTACATCATACATGGATTTTTACGCATAATAATCAACACAACATATAACATGACAATATCGACGTAGGAAAAACAGAATATACATGCCTTTGCTTTGAAACGATTGAAGATGGCGAATACCGGTGCGGTGGAATACGGGAGATGACCGGGGAACACTTGCGACGCGATTCTTGCTCGAAAAACCAACATAAACCTTCAGAAATTTGCAAAGGAGAGGGGTGGCTACTGCTAGAGCTCAAGAACCCTAGGCTATCTCAAAAATGAAATGTGTGTTTGTGTGTGTGCGTGAGTGTGTGGTGTATTGTAGGGAAATAATGGCTTAATTACTCAATTAGGGGCTAAATAATTGATTAATTAAATAATTAGAAATAAAATAATACTAATTTAATTAGTTAACCCAAACAAAGTTTTAAATAAAACAATAATTGAGTGCAAATTTCAAGATTAAAATATCTCAATAATAAAATTAGTATTTGAAAAGCTTAAAAATTTAAAATCACCTAATAAATTAAATTAGGTTTTAACATGCTAAAATTTTTCATAAACAATTTAAAACACTAATTTTCTTTACTTGGAATAACATACCACGATACAAGAATCGCCTAAACCGTAACCGATCTCTTTTCTCGATCTCGCATCAAATATTCGCTTGAAACATAAAGCTCAAGAAACATTTTAACGTGCAACACATAAGCATAAATAATTCAAAATAATTCAAATTAATAAATCGTGAATTAAAACACAAATTAATGAAATAAACATGCATTAAAACCATTTAATAAAATACATAAGGAATTTAATAAATTGCACGCATGTGGTGCATGTAGACCTCAAATTTTCGGGACGTCACAAAGAAGATGTACAAAAGACCTACCGTTACTCTATTGGTGACCGGGTATGAAGAGGAACATTCAGAAGTTTGTGTCAGAATACCGCACTTATCAGTAGGTGAAGGTAGAACATCAGAGACCAGGGGACTGATGAGACCACTCCTTATTCTCGAGTGAAAATGGGAGAATATTACGATGGACTTCGTGGTTGGATTGCCGAAATCAATGAAGGGATACAATGTCATTTGGGTGATCGTGAATCGTCTGACTAAATAAGTGCATTTCCTGCCAGTGAAGACAACATACTCTATGTCAAAGTAGGTCGAGCTGTATATTCGAGAGATAGTCAGACTGCATGAGATTCCAGTGTCTATTATATCCGACAGAGATCCGCGATTTAATTCATCGTTCTGGAAGAGTCTTCATTCCGCTAAGGGGGCCAAGCAGTTGTTTAGTACGACATTTCATCCACAGACTGACGGCCAATCAGATAGAGTGATCCAGATTTTGGAGGAATTTCTACAAGCTTGCATAATCGACTTCCAGGGTAGTTGGAAGCCAAAGCTACCGCTAGTAAAGTTTAATTATAACAACATATATCAGTCGTCTATAGGCATGTCTCCCTACGAGGCTCTATATGGAAGAAAGTGTAGGTCACCGATTCATTGGGATGAGGTCGAAGAAAGAACCGAGATTGGACCGGATATCAGCAGACTGCGGATTTGGTAGTCAAGATCTGGGATATGATGAAAACGAATAATAGTAAACAGAAGAGTTATGCAGACAAGAGGAGGAGAGATCTCGAGTTTGCCATTGGTGATCACGTCTTTGTCAATATATCCCCCATGAAGAGAGTTATGTGGTTCAGGAAGAAGGGCAAGATCAGTCCGAGGTTTATTGGACCGTTTGAGATCTTGGAAAGAGTGGAGCATTGGCATACAAGGTGGCCTTACCGCCTAATCTAGCCAGAGTTCAAAATGTCTTCCACATTTCTATGCTCAGCAAGTGCATGTCGAATCCATCACATGTGCTGAATTATGAGTCACTGTAGCTTACTTCAAACTTGTCCTGTGAGGAGAAACTGATGCAGATCCTAGACAAGCAGGAAAGGAGGCTGTGTAATAAGGTGATCAGGATGGTCAAGGTCAAGTGGATGGATCATCCAGAGGATGAAGCTACTTGGGAGACCGAGGCCGACATGAGGAGTCGTTACCAGATCTTTCCGAAAAGTTCTGATTTTGAGGACAAAATTATTTAAAGGGGGAGGAATTGTAATGACTGAAACCCAAACACACTAACCACATGTATGCATGAAAAATTAATTAGAATTTATTTAAATAAGTGTTCTAAATGTATGTTACGGTATTTGTATGACTTAAGTAATATTTAACCGAATGTTGTGAAATTGAACTTTTGGCAGTCGTTTACGTGACATATGACCAAGGGGAGAGAATCGTGGAAGATTTTGATAATACGTCTATTTTTAGAAGTTTAAGATTTTGAAACCCGAGATTTAATGATCCCAAATAGGAAAGTGACAAATTTATTTTTACTAAGGGGAGAACTTAATCGATAACAAACTTTTACAAGAAAATGAGAAGTTTCGGAATTACGGTAGTGGAAACCAGTGACACCAAATATTTTTAATTATCATGTGGACTTCTAGTGGTTAAATTATTTATTTAACTAACTTATTGATGGACCTAGATTAGTAGTGGATAACTAAAAGGATTATAGGGCCTAATGACTTAATTAAATAGAACCTTAGCCACCCCTACAACACATCACACACCTCCTCACACCATCAGCACACACACAAAACCCTAGAGTGGCCGAAGGTCCATAGCCAAGGGAAGGAAGATTTTTGCAAGCCTCGTTCGTCTCTCGTCGCATCTCACTCGTATTTCATAAGCATAAAAATCAAGGCATGTTTAAACTTTTTTATGCACCATTCACTCCATATTATTTCATGCATTCGAATTATGCGAGGAAATTAATCACCTTGTTGGTTTAAAGATTTTATTCATGTGCATCTCATGTTTTCATAAAGGATCCTTGAGGTTGTTGGGAATTTTTTAAGGAAGGATGCTAACCAAGGGAATAAAGCATCGATATAAACTTATAAGGGCAGACTGTGAAGAGACAAGAGCCAAAAGAGAAGGCTGAAGTTGCTGGACCAGCCTGCACGCAACACACGTGCAGGCCGAGAGAGGGAAGTCTAGTGGCTTGGGCTCCTACGGCTAAAGAGGGCTGCATGTGGTCCTAGCCATGTTTTTTAGGGTTGGTTTAGAGTCATATGGAGGTCCTGGTTGGGGTCAATCAAGTCTTGGATGGGCCGGAGCATCCCTGCGGCTGTGAATCTACAAGCTGCCGCTGTGCGTTGTTTTTGGTTGTGTGTGGTACTAGGGGATCTTAATATGTGCCCTAGGGTCCTGTTGAGGAGTTGGTGTGAGCCAAGAGTCGAGCCAAAGGCTGCAACAGCTGCTGGTGCGTGTGAGAGCCGCTGCTGCGTAATGGTGTGTGCTTTGTGCTGCTGATACGTGGAGTCTAGGGATTAGGGCATCTAGTCTGTGTCTAAAAAGGCCTGATCATGGTATTACTAAGGGTCTAAGGAAGGGGTTTAGGGTCTGATTTGGGGTCATTTTGAGCCGTGGTCCCTTCGGGGTCGTAATTTGTCCGAACGTATCAAAATAGGGATGAAATGAGCCTAGGTTAAATTTGGATTCAAGTTTCGGTTTTAGCTTGAGTTTGGGAAGTTCCAGCAGCTAAAATTGGGTCTTATGATGTTAATAAAGGTCTGGTCTCTGGTTGGTTCGAGTCGGAAGGGTAGTTTGGTAATTTGTTTGATCAAAAACATGAAAACGATGGTAAACGAGTCATTTGGTAAGCGAAATGAGTTGTTTTTGAAACATAGGTCCTAAGATTGAATTTTTAGCAAGCTATTGGATATTTTTGGCATTTCCAAAGTTTTAAAATCAAGTCGTTTTCGTTGAGTCAAGGTTCGGGTCGTCCGAGTACGTATAGCATTGAATCGTTTGCGGTCAGTTCGAGGAAAGTCGAGGGAAGTTTGCAACTTCCTAAAATAATTCCATGTAACGTTAAATGCTATTTTTGGAAGTTTTAATGTATTGGGATGAAATATGATATTTTCCGAAGTTCTAACATATATGCATGTTTATGCTATTTTTAGTAGTCTCGAAGTATACTAATGATATAAGCCATTTTTGGAAATTTTAAATAATATTAAAAGTTATGCATGTTTGTATGAAATGATAGAGTAAAAGAAAATATTTTTGAGGAATGAGAATTGATTGTGACGTAAAAGTAGTAAGGGATCCGTTGAACGATTAACTTGCAATGAAAAAGGAGTGAACCATCGAAAACAGGAGCGATAATCTCAATAATAATGGTCCATTGAAGAAGTGAATGGTGAAGTTATTTTTAAGATAGTCGGAGGGATTGTCGAAGAAGTGGGCGTTGAACCCAATGGCCTAGTACTATTGTTTATAGATTGATCAATGGACTGAATGTTATCACTATCGAGAATCGCAATTCACCTAAAAACGTTATTTTTATGGAAAAGGTTGTATTTATGTATGATTTAGAACATGGCATGTTTCTTAAGGTTTTGCATTGGCACGAAAACTCTATTTTTAATAAATATATTTTTGCGCATGTGGTTGTATATTTATGTACTTGCTAAATCATGTTTGTGGATGCTGAGTCATTAGACTCACTAGGTTTGAATGATTGCAAGTGATGATGATGTTGAGTCGTGGGGTGTTGACTATCGAGTAATCCATGAGACGCATGGCATAACCGAGGACCTTGAAATTCCGCATATGTTAAAGAATTTGATGATTTTATGGATTATGGATTATTGTTTTTATTTGCAGACTATTAGGATGTTAGATTTGGTTGGTTTGAGTTTAGTTTTAGACTTTTATTTATTTGCTTACTTATTCGACATGAATGATTATGAATATTATGGAATTCACTTATTTGAACATTTATGCTAGTTACTCATGATGAATTAATTGTGCATGTGTAAAAAAAAAAAACTAGTGTAACTTAAATGAATTTAAAAGTTAGGGTCGTTTCAGCTGATGAGACCTCGGTTCATTTGCTTGCGCAATGGTACTGGTATTGTCGTAGTATATCGGGACTGGATCAACTATTTGAGGAATGACACCCAACTCTTGAACTAAATTCCTCATCCAAACCCCATCCTTTGCTACAACCGATACATCTATATATTCTGCCTTAGTGGTTGAATCCGTTGTGGCGTCTTTCTTGGAACTCTTCCAATAGACAACACCATCATTGAGCTTGAATATAAATCCAAATGTTGATTTCGAATCATCCACATCTTATTGAAAGCTAGAATTGGTATAGTCTTCCAATTTTAATTCTCAACTCTCGTAAACCATGAAAAAATTCTTAGTTCTTCTCAAGTGCTTAAAAATTTCCTTCATGGCTTTCCAATGCAATTGACCTCAATATAATATTATGTATATGCTACACAAAATAGTAACCATAGCTCCGATACCACTTGAAAGGTGATCATTTAAGATGCCCGAAATGCGCAACAGAAGTTTCAAAATTATTTTGTAGCAAAAACCGAGCACCCCAAACACTAAGATTTGTAGCAAATACAATAAAACACAAAATGAAATTCATAGGGTGTTTTAAGATTTTACTTATCAATCTTTTAAGATTGATAATGGCTCCAACTTAGTTTTCAAACAACTAAACTCTTCAATGGCAAGATTGATCTTCAAGCTTCCAAGAGCACACCTTGCTCAAAAATTAAGCCCACCACCAACAAGGAAGATCCACCTTACACTTGCACTAGAAAATGTAAGGTATTTTTCTTTGAGAAGATTAAGCTTTCCTCAACAAATTGAAGAAGCAAAATTGAAGGGAAAATATGTTCAATATTCGGCCAACTCTTTTTAGGAGAGAGGGATGAGTGTTTTTCTTAGTTGTGGAAAATTTGAAGTGAGCATGTGCATGCCATACCTTGGATGTTGAAAAAGTAGCCTCCAACCCTTCACCTCCCTTGCATGCTTTCTACTTGGGCTTGGAACAATTACAAGGCTCATGGACATTTTTATTTAAATGTCTCAAACACATTTAAGACAATTTAAACTTTACTTGATTTTACTCAAGCTCGCTAATTTAATAATCATCTCTAACTGGGCTCTACAAAGCCCAATATTATTTAATTAATTCAACACTTGAATTAATATAATTATTTAGATACTACTAGGTACACTAGTATTTAATTAATTCAACACTTGAATTAATTAATTTAGTCCATAATAATGTTTATGAAAATCAAAATTTTCAAATACATTATTTATTAGGCTGACTTTTAATTTAGAAACACTTCCTCAAATTAAAAGTCACATTCCCCTTATAGTAGTTATACTTCTAATTTTCCCTGCGCTTATAAACTCCTTTATAAGCCGTTCAACACATTGAACTACTTTTACTTCTCAACGGGATCTAGAAAGCGAGCACTTGTGTGGCCCTCAATGGTTCATTGATACAACTAGCCGTGGGTTCACATCTCCATGTGATTCCGAAACATGTCCTTATATGAACATACTCCAATTTCTCCATTCTTACTTATCAACCTATTGATAATAAGAACGTCGGAACTCAAGTCTGATAGTACCCAACCAATCATGTTAAACGCCTAGCAACATCGCTTACATGATTCTCTAGGTATCAAATGATATGTCTGCAAGAACCATTCAATTGTGGTTAGCGTACAGTACGGTCTCTTCAATTCATATATCCCGACCGATTCGACAACTATTGGCATATCGAGAGCTGTCAAAGAATCGATACAATGTGTCATGTCGTAGTTGCATCGATGGTGTAATCTATGAAACCCCTTTCATAATTACCACCATACTCTGATAAGAGATTTCATACTACATATACATAAGATCACATAGGATATCCATAACCGAAGATAATCGGTGAATCCCCTACTACAATGCATCGACTCCTATATGTTTTAGACAAAACACCCAACCTTGCTACCTGATGACCCCATGAGAGTCGGTAAACAAGTCAAAGTACAATGCTAGCATATAGAGTCTCAACGTTGACTCGGGTAATAAGGACTAATGGTGTACAACCATAAACTAGGACGTTTCCACTCGATAAGTGAGAACCACTTGGAAAGTCCATTATGGAGGGTTGTTCTGTGCACTCTACAAGGAGCACCTATCTGCATGTTCGGACATCACAATGTCCCCTACCAATGAAACATGATACTCACATCGCAGATACTAGTCTCAAACTTGAGCGACCTATATCCTTATTAGCGGCGGCTGAATCGACTAGGAACTGTTTAGAATATACAGTATTCCAAATATGAGTTTCATGATACTCATCATATGAGCATCTCATATTCTTTCTACTATTTGTATATTCAAGGATGACTTTATTTATGCAACTAGCATGGGTATACAGATAAATATGTGCCAAAACAATAAAATATTATTAAAATAAAGATTGTTTATACATAGAGTTTCAACATGAACCCTCGGTCAACACTTGGCTCGATGGACACCTACTCTAACAAAAAGATTGGACAAATTTAATGTGCAAGAAATGGTTGACCCTTGAGTTAACCAAAGTGACCCTTGAGTATGGATAAAGTTGACCACATTGAGGGCTTTACTTGGACATCAAGGGGATGGCCATGAGGGAGATGAAAAGCCATTTTTGTAACTATAAATAAGACATCATATGCTTAAGAAAATGTTACAAAAATTCCTCCCAAAAAAGCTCTCCAACTTTCGCCCCTCCCTACAAAAATACCACTCGGCAGACGTCATCAATGAATAAGAAGGAGGAGGAATTTTTCTAGCTATTTTTTGCTGTGAGTTGTTGTCTATACTATAGTTAGGTTCGTGTTCAAGTTCGGCCATCATTCGTCCAAGTTTCAACAAAGTTGCGAACCACACCTTCGAATTTCTGTAAGTGTGCTTTTGCTATGTATTTCTTTGTAACTTAAACTTTGTATAAGTTTTTAATGACATGATTGTATGTGTGTCAAACCATTTTCGGAAAATGCTATTATATATTTTACAAAATATCAATCGATGTACGATATTTTTTGTTGGATCGGGAAAATCCTCTAAAAACGTGATGAGCTGCAATAGCTCGTGTTCTAAGAATGTTTACACCGATGAATTAGATCGAGTTTGAAATAAAATCAAGCGAAAAATACTCGAAGTAATCATTCCTTAAGAAAACTGATTGGTTAAAGCTTTTAATCTTGTTTGACTAATTAACTGAAGATCCTTGGGGATCAGTTCTCGCATGTATCAGTTCAGTTATGGTGAGAACTGAACTGATAGATACTCGAACTGATAAAGTCCGTTTAAAGCTTGGGGTTAACAGTTAGAGTACACAAGATATGTTTATGGATGTTCAGAGACTTCAACTGCTCATACGTCACCCCTTCTATCTCCTCAGGTAGGATAAACTAGAAGACTTTGATTAATTACAACAAGTGTAATAACCCTCCCAGCTTAGGACTTACCAATTGCCTAACTGAACTCCTAGTCTAGACTGGAGGCACCATCTTCCAGCCAACAGTTTTTTAACTTCAGTGTGTCAAAGACTACATACACAAGTTTTACGTCATTGTGCAAGACGGAATTTGAGTGGTGGGGTATGTGTGTGTGTGTGAGAACTGATCTCTGAAAGAACCACGAAGGTGTTCTCACACACTGATGGAAATATTCTTATAAAACTAAGCTGATAACACGTTGAAGTGTTCCCTCTGGGCTGATTGCTTCTTCAAAGATGATAAGCATTGTGTGTGCCCACTTTGTATATTATCTTTTCACTCGTCAACTTTCATCATCGTCTTCACTGAGCTTAGGCTTCTATTTATAGGCGTTTGGCTGAATGTACAATGAGATTCAGTGAAAGAATCCGTTGCAGTTTGAATTTGTTCCCCCAAATAGATATTTGGAACAATTGGCTTTAAGCGCTGTTGAAACGTCTCTTATTGTACTTTGATCGTACAATAGCTTTTTTACCTTTGTGCACAGCTGGATTAAGCTTGTCGTATTGCAAACTGGTTCGCCTCTAACTGATGTTTTGAACTGGTGAGGTGAAGTCAGTTGACTAATCAGCTGAACTGATTTCACTGATTCAGTGGAACTGGTCAGTTGGGCTCTTCATCGGCTAGCCGGGCTTCTGAAGGTCTTCTGCTGAACCACTTATCAACTGGACAATCAGTTGAACTGGTTCAATTCGATCAATCAATTGGCACTTTCAAATTGCGTCTCGATAGCTACAGTTTAATCTTGGTAACTGATCAATTCGAAGCCTAATCAGTTTCACTTTCTACGCACTTAGATAAACTAATTAGAAACAAATAAACAAGTTTTATTAACATCAAAATCAAGATTGCGAACATGAAATGTTCCAACAATCTCCCATTTTTTTATGATCACAAAACTTGAACAGTTAAAGCGATTTAAACTAAATTTAAATATTTAATAATTCTCCCCCTTTGTGAGAATAAAAAAAAGTTTAAAAACAATAAAAAGAATAAAAGAACTTTCAGTTTGAGGGATAGCAGAAAGAAAATCTCCCACTCAATAACTGAGTAAAATGATTTGAAAACAATTTTTCAGTTCGAGGGATAGCAAATTTAAAATCAGTTTTAAAGAATAACTCCCCTTAAGAACTGAATCAAAAACTCCCCTTTAAAAATGTAATTGTTGCACGATTTTTAAAAAGAAGTTTAAGCAATAAACACTCAAGCAGTTAAAGAAAAGTATAAACTGGCAAATCAGTTCAGTTAGATGCAAACTAACTGGAAACACATGATGTTAATTTAATCCATTATGCATCCCTTGTATTAATATAAAGCACACCATCTTATGTAAGGGAATAGCTACTACACTTAGCAGATATCAAATAACATCAAGTATCAGTTATTTTATATAAAATAGGACTGAGTGTACAAACAATTGGTCGCCTAGAATGTTTGGAATGCTTGCATCGATTTTGAGTGTTTTTTACCCTAAGAATAGCTAATTGCCTTGGACTTGATCTCTGTGCTGGCTAACTGGTCTAACTGATGCAAACTGGACTCAACTGATGTTGAACCGCAATGATTAAAAACTAGGATCTGATATGGTAATGAAGCGGCGGCACTTTTGATGATTAAGCTCCACTTAACTCATCAGTTTCAGCTAGTAGTTGGGTTTCGTCTGTTGATCAGTTGAACTGGTAAGCTGGCAACTGAAAGCTTGTCTGCTGATCAGTTTAGCTATTCTGCTGTCAATTGAACTCAGAAATCCTGCAAATAGCTAAACAACAAAATATCACAGCGAAGATATAAATATTATTAGAGGGTTTTGAAAACCATTTTAAAAACATTTTAAAACACATTTTAAAAGAAATATCAGTTTTCAAATGTCCTTCTTAGAAAAGCTAGCTCTGATACCAATTGTCAGATCTGGAAAATCCTCTAAAAACGTGATGAGCTGCAATAGCTCGTGTTCTAAGAATGTTTACACTGATGAATTAGATCGAGTTTGAAATAAAATCAAACGAAAAATACTCGAAGTAATTTTTCGTTAAGAAATCTGATCGGTTAAAGCTTTTAATCTTGTGTAACTAATTAACCGAAGATAAAAGGGATCAGTTCTCTCATGTATCAGTTCAGTTATGGTGAGAACTGAACTGATAGATACTCGAACTGATCAAGTCAGTTTAAAGCTGGGGGTTAATAGTTGAGTACACAAGATATATTTATGTATGTTCAGAGACTTCAACTGCTCATACGTCACCCTTTCTACCTCCTCGGGTAGGATACAATAGAAGACTTTGATTAATTACAACAAGTGTAATAACCTTCACAGCTTAGGACTTACCCACTGCCTTACTGAACTCCTAGTCTAGACTGAAGACGTCACCTTTTAGCCAACACTTGTTTAACGATTTTGTGTCAAATACTACAAACACAAGTTTTACGTCATTGTGCAAGACGAAATTTGAGTGGTGTTGTGTGTTTGTGTTAGAACTGATCTCTGAAAGCACCACAAAGTGTTCTCACACACTGAGGGAAATATTCTTCTAAAACTAAGCTGATAACACGTTGAAGTGTTCCCTCTGGGCTGATTGCTTCTTCAAAGCTGATAAGCATTGTCCGTTCCCTCTCTGTATTTTATCTTTTCACTCGTCAACTCTCATCATTTTCTTCACTGAGCTTCGGCTTCTGTTTATATGCATTTGACTGAATGTACAGTGAGACTCAGTGAAAGAATTTGTTTCAGTTTGAATTTGTTCTCCCAAATAGATATCTAGAACAATTGGCTTTAAACGCTGATGCAACACCTCTTATTGTACCTTGATCGTACAATAGCTTTTGTACCTTTGTGCACAGCTGGATTAAGCTTGTCGTATCTGCAAACTGATTCGCTCCTAACTGATGTTTTGAACTGGTGAGGTGAATTTGACTCGTCAGCTGAACTGATTTCACTGATTCAGTGGAACTGGTCAGTTGGGCTCTTCATCGGCTAGCCGGGCTTCTGAAGGTCTTCTGCTGAACCACTTATCAACTGGACAATCAGTTGAACTGGTTCAGTTCGATCAATCAGTTGTCACTTTCATCTTGCGTCTCGATAGCTTCAGTTTAAGCTTTATAACTGATCAGTTCAAATCCTGATGAGTTTCAGTTTCTGTGCACTTAGTAAACTCATTAGAAACAAATAAACAAGTTTTGTTAACATCAAAATCAAGATTGCGAACATGAAATGTTCCAACATGTTTCTTCTGTTTCCGATGTTCTTTGATTCTGCTGAGCTCATCCAAAATTCCGATAAGTGTTGTTTGATACATATGATTTTGTGGCGCACTGTTACGATTCGAGTTGGATATGGAACGATGATTGTAAATTCTTTCTGGCCCCCGTCAGTGGGTATAAAACTGTGTTTTGGCCCCCATCAGTGGGTATAAAACTGTGTTCTATCTTGCACCCATCAGTGGGTATAAAATTGTGTTATGGTCTCTCCCCTTAGAGTACTATCATATGGGAGACAATTTAACCATGGATAACGAGATGAATAATAGTGTTTCATTTCTTCTGATTTTTTCTATTCTGAATTTTTCTTATAAGATCCGTTTCATATTTGATTCTGATTCTGTTAATGTTCTCATATGATAAAGTCGATATAATAAGTTTTGAAAATCTATTGGCAAAATGGACTTTAAATCTCTCTCTATATGTACGTGTGGTAATCAATCGGCCTCCATTTACTGAGTGTTTCTCAAAACACTCACTTCTTACATCTCTCTCCAGATAAGAATGAGGAGCAATTGAACGAGGAAGAACAAGAGACGTTATGGGGCCGATTATAGTATCAATTTTTTCATATTTCGCTTCCGCAACATTATTGTTGTAATTTTCATTTTGTTATCATTGTAAAAGACAATTTTTATTTATGAAAAGACTGGTTGTTGGATATTTGCTAAGAGGCTTTTTGTTTCATGCAATTGTTAAACAATACCAGATGTCACCGACGCCTCGGTCTTGGGTTGTGACAGATAGCACTTACATGTCATGGCCCGAGCCCAAGGTTAGTCGACACCGGCATTGTTTACAACCATACAATTGAAAACGATAAGTCTCGTAGTACAATATAAAGCAAAACCAGTTTATTACTTTAAAATAATCATAAAATTGTCTTTACAACGTGAATTTTTTAAAATGATAAAAAAATATGTGGAAGCGTTTACAATGAAAACTCAAATAAAACTTAAAACGAACATAAAATCTATGAATTCTTTATTTTTGTCCATCAACAGTCCCAAAACTGGTCATGTTCATCTTCTTTTATCTCATCTTCGGGTTTATCTGGGGAGGGAGAGTAAGGGATGAGTGATATGATCATCAATCAGTTAGTGGGGACCGTTCGAGCACATACATAACAAATACATGATTTGAAAATACAACAAATAATGCATAACATAATTCTATGACACATCATCAACATAAACATAATTATAACTTGGTCTAGGCACTGAGATTCCTCTGGTTTCCATGGTTTAGTGATATCACTTCCTAATTTTTACTCCTCTAAGGGGATGAAGTCATGTAACGGTTACAATCTCACTTTGTGAAGGCCATAAACATATCTCGTATTGGGATTCTCACCCATATCTAGTTGAATCTCGCAGTGACAAAACAAAGAACATACGATAATCGTATCAATAAGGGGTAGAAGAAGAATTGTACTCGACCGTAACTTTTGAAAAAAATAGAAAATTTTTATATACAATCTATTTTAAAACAAGCACACTTACCTTAATTTTTGATGAAAACGTGAAGAACAATTTTTTGGTGCTAGGATTTTCAATCCTTTTTAGATGTAGGCTGCAGCAGAGCTTCGACACGGAGCAGATTTGTGAGAGCAAATTTCGAAATTCTTGAGAGCACTAAGGAACAACTTTCAAAATTTTAAAGTATTTTCAGGTATGATTTTCAAATGGGATGCTTCTCCTATTTATAGGCGTTGACTGCTATCCTGATTGTGTATTATCTTGTATTATCTCCAAGTTTAAAATTTTGAATTAAATCTTGAATCTAGAATAATTTATCCTTCTTATCTATCTCCTTAGATAGATTTTCGAAATTATCCCCTTGCTTGCCTGAAAATTCAAATTCCTAGTCTAATTTTTCATCGTTCGGTAGATCTTATACTCTGTAGTACAACTTAATCTTGCCCTTAAATTTCGAATTTTTCCCCTATGTTTTTTCAACTTTTTTGATCATTTATCTTTAAAATAAGACTCTTGATTTTCTTTAAATCTTGGTAGGCAATTTTCGAATTTCCCATGCATCCATTTCCTTATCGTGTAGACTTTTATCTATCTTCACTACAAAAAAGGCTTACGACAAGGTCTTGTAAAATTGTTGTTAAAAGCACTATGATTAA